>NW_015506031.1:288476-289652 GCF_001515645.1 Sinocyclocheilus grahami | reverse complement strand
AAAAAAATAAATATATATATATATATATATATATATATATATATATATATATATATATATATTCCATTGGGAGATTGCATTTACCAGGATATCCTTAATTTAAGACCATGTTGGGGGAAAAAAACCCTTCTGTTAGATATCTGGCCTACTTCCATCTTCCACTGTTTCCATCAGGGGTTTCAAGAAATCTTTCAGGAAGAGTTCAATCTTGATGGCTTAACAGTTAATCCTGGGTTCTGTAATTAGTTTTATTAATCTCTCTCTTTCAGACGGACAGGTTTGCCATGACTGCCAGACAGGAAACTATACAAATAACTGCTAACAGATGCAGTCTTGTATTGTGAATCTGTCAGCAGTCATCTTATCTTATATAGAATGATCTGTAAGGGCTTGCCCACAATCAGGGCATTTATTCTACCCAGACACAAACAATAATATCTTGATTACACACATGATCAAATTTACAAGATTCTTTTAAGGTTCAAATAAGAAAGTGTGCACATAACCCTTTCAGGTACTTTGAGTTTTATTATGTCTTATAAATAGTTGTAACATTGGTTTTGGATTTTGTTTCATGTTCATTGTTTTCTTGTCTTTTTAGTCTTCACCTGTTAAATGAGAATTTTTTTCCTCATTTAACAGGTGAAAAAAACCTTTAATAGACAAGGAAGAGTTGCATGTTTTCCCATCAGTACATATTCTTTAATGGAGGAAATTTCAAAGACAGTCTCTTCATATTGAGCGAGTCAGACACACTTGTTTAGTGTGTGTGTGTGTGTGTGTGTGTAAGATACATTAAATCCACGTGCTTAGAAGCAAGCTTTTCTCATCAACATGACAGAGCTGCACTGTAAAATTAGATTATGGGCAGGTATTTCTACCCAGTCCGACTCCTAAAAAATGCTTTTATTAGTTTAAATAAACAATCTGTTTGATTTAGTATTTACTATAAGACATGTGTCTTGAGTGAAACCATGAAGCACGTTTTTAGGTTATCAAAAAAACATTACAGTTGAGTAATTGCTTTAGGTGTGGGAGTTTTCTGCTTTTGGTGCCTGTAAGTGATGAAATGCAGGAAGTGTGCTTCAGATGTTCACCTGCACTGGAGCGTATTCTCGTAAACGGAGCGTAAACTTTTCAGGATAGCAGAGAGACATATAGTTGGTGTCATTGTCT
>NW_015506031.1:222702-287767 GCF_001515645.1 Sinocyclocheilus grahami | reverse complement strand
AGTGATTCTGTCCTAATTCCCTTACATATTAATGGTGGAGTTCCCTTTAAAATCCTAAATGATTCCCTTTGAGCTAAATTGACCTGTTTCCCTTACATTTATTATAAAAAAACTTGACCTTCTAACACTAGCACTCTCTACTTCTATTTCTGTTCCTGTTCTACTTCTACTTGTTTTCTTTTTATTTATAAAAAAACCCCAAAATAAATAAATAGACCCTCTAACACTAGTGTTCTCTATTCTTTTTATATTCTAGCTACTTGTTTTCTTTTTATTTATTATTATTATTATTATAACTTGCTACTTGTTCTGCATTAGACTAACTGGGATTTATCACAGCACTTACATATTGTTGCTCTTTTGTTGGTTTGATTGCATCTATTGTCCTCATTTGTAAGTTGCTCTGGTTAAAAGTGTCTGCTAAATGACTAAATGTAATGTAATCTAGTATGAGTGAAATATGGACGTGCTATATCTGTCATGACATGTTGCCACTGTCATGTAACCTACCAGTATCAGTTGTGTAGCTTCACTGCCATTCACAACTTCTCTCCCATGGTCTCATGAGATAATCAAAGTGTCAATCAGATATTCAGAATCTTGACTGGAAATAGCAGGTCACCTGGGTACATTTTGCCTAAAATGTTAGTTGTTGAATTTGGACACGTCTAACATACTGTTTCAAGTAGGCATATTCAGATGCATCCCTCTCGACCTCATTTTATCTAAAGTCTATACAAAAGATGCAATACCCATGTGTTCTTTCAGAGTTAGAGATACTGTCTTGTTTCCTGTTTCAATTCATAAAAAAAAAAAAATCAAATTCTGTCCATAGATGAAAGAAAACCATCACTGAAATGGTTGTTATAGCTGGTTATTCCCGCGGGAACGCTGCCAGCAGAAAGCTGGAAGTAAACCAAAAGGAATGAATGTTCCTGTAAATGCTTATCCCAATGTTTGTTTAAGGCCAAGATTGAGACAACACAAAAAATGTCTGTGGTCTTGTTTTATTCCAGTTTACAAGAAAAGATTATTCAAGAAAGCTATTCTATTGTAATACGTATGTAAGAGTATTTTAATTGTATGTTTTTTTCTATTTTTTTGTTTGTAAGAACTTTATCCATTAATCCGCCCATCTAGTTCTCCAGCTTGCCTATTATCATAAAAAAAAATGTGTAATCACTAAAAGAAATGGCTGAGTTTTTATGCTTTGGAATAGAAATAATAAACATGTATAATAAACACAAGATAATAAATAAGTTTATGACACTTATATGACATGGCTCAGCATGTAGTATCTTCAGTGTAATGTTGTTGAGATACAAAATAACCAGGAAACAAGGTCAGTTTACAGGCGCTGACAAAGGGTAAAACAGTTTACTTTACTCTCTTCTGGAGTTGTAATGTATTTCCTGTTTACACATCGCTTGATTTTTTTTTCTTGCTCAAAAGGTGGCAACAATATTTCAAAAGGCTATAGCTGAAACTAACATTCAAGGTTCCAGAGCAGTGTAACTTATCGTAATGTCGCACACCAAGGAGAAAATGATCACAGTGCATATTGACACTCTTTTAGTTTCACCCCATCATACTAAGACATGCTTACAGTACAAAAACTGAAAAGAGACCCCATCAGCACAGAAGATGGTTGTGGACTAACAACTTGCTTCATTATATATTCATACTCCTTGTGTATGTTCATGTGACACATACTTTTTTTGACTGTGACCTGTAATTGCATGGTAGGGCCAAAAAAAAGTCAATGTGTTCAGAATGGAGATGGCAAACCTGATTGTATCCTACTTGAGCCTCATGGTCTGATTTACCATATCTAACATAAATCTTCAGGAAACTAATCTGTTCACTGAAAGGGATAGATCATTTACTCACCCTCATGTTGTTCCAGACCTGTATGAATTTCTTTCTTCGCTTGAGGTTGTGTAAGGGCCTGTTTACACTTCAGTCACCTGGTCACTTCATGCGTTATCTCAGATCGGATAGCTATAGATATAAAAAGTTTATAAAAGGATGGATGGAAACAAGAAGACTAAAAAATAAGACTTATTCTTAAGACTTAATAATAATAAGCCCCCCACCCTCCAATTTTAACACTGGCAACGGTACAAAAATATTATATTTTAGAGCCTCTATAAAATAAATCTGATACTGATTGTTTGCATCCACACAGTAAGGTGATTCAGTACACTCTTAAAAATAAAGGTGCTTCAAAAGGTTCTTCACAGTATTAATTTCTATCATTTCCCAAGGAAAAAAAATATACTGACTCCCAAGCTTTTGAATGGTATATGTAGCCTATAATGTTACAAAAGCTTTTTACTTCAGATAAATGCTGATCTTTGGATCTTTTTTATTGGATCTTTCTTACTGTTCAAAAAATGTTTGACTGGTAGTGTGTGTATGTATGTGTCACACTCAGGGGCTTCATGCACTCATGATTTTTCAGGGGGCACGAGTGGGGGGGGGGCTCGTCATGTGACACAGCAGCCACAATATCACTGTCTAACTGATATAGGCTTATGTTTTATTTTATTTTTTTCCTTTTTATTCGAAATATTTCCAAACGTGTATCAGGAAATATCTCGATTCTCAAACATGTGCAAGTGAATGCGTTTTTGTACCAGATTGTTACTCGTGGGTGACAAAGTAGAGTAATAGCGTAATCTATTAGCTACACATAAAACCCCGACTTTTTTACTTAAATAGGCCTACCAGATATGGGTGTCATGCCATCAAATATTTTAACACGACTGACTTTGTATTTAATGTGAATTTAATAACATTATTGTAAGTTAGGCTACTATATTAGGCTATAACATTTTCATTTTACAGAGAGTAAAGAACATTTAAATGATCAAAGAACCTTTTCACTTCAGTCTAGCCAGAGTTCAGGCACTCTCAAAAACTCCAATTTAAATCAGCTGTTTACACTGTGAAATGAATATCTTACTTACATTCCTACGCACATCTGCACAGTCAGCGAGCAAGTGAACAAAACACCGCGTTTCAGCGATGACTCATCTGAACGTCTCTGATTGGCCATTGCATTCATAAGCTCAACAGACTCGTGTGTGATTGGTTAGAATGCAGCGCTGTACAAACGCGTCTGTCTCTGGCTCAGTGCCAGCTATTTGAATAGCAGCTGATGCTGTGCCGCACTAAACGATCTAATCACACCGGTGTGATTGTATCAAATATAAAAAATATTATTTGGCTATTTTTTGTCTTTTGGAAGCTACATTTAAAATCCATTTGGCTCAGAAAACTTCAGTCTAGCCAGAGTTCAGGCACTCTCAAAAACTCCAATTTAAATCAGCTGTTTACACTGTGAAATGAATATCTTACTTACATTCCTACGCACATCTGCACAGTCAGCGAGCAAGTGAACAAAACACCGCGTTTCAGCGATGACTCATCTGAACGTCTCTGATTGGCCATTGCATTCATAAGCTCAACAGACTCGTGTGTGATTGGTTAGAATGCAGCGCTGTACAAACGCGTCTGTCTCTGGCTCAGTGCCAGCTATTTGAATAGCAGCTGATGCTGTGCCGCACTAAACGATCTAATCACACCGGTGTGATTGTATCAAATATAAAAAATATTATTTGGCTATTTTTTGTCTTTTGGAAGCTACATTTAAAATCCATTTGGCTCAGAAATCTGAGGGGGCACGAAAACGTGGGAAAAACCGAAGAGGAAGAAGTTGGGGTGAAGCATCTTTATATCGGTGGAGCAAAATACTTAATCGCTCCGGCTATAGCGCATTGTGATTGGATGTTTACGCTGTCAATACAGGAGACAAACCAATGGGCCACTGGCTGCTCGCTGTCCCTGCGCGATGGTCCTCTGCAAAAAAAAAAAAAACCTTCTGTCGGCCCCTTAAGTGCGTCGGCCCACCGGGATGCCCGATTACCAATCCAGCCCTGATTATGACATTATGATTATCAACTTAATAAAAGGATATCTTAAGAAGGACAGTGTTATTTCTATAAAGTTGAATACATTATTATTATCCTCATTCTTTTTATTAAGTTGAAGTAAACAATTAGTAGCAGTAAGAACTTAAGTTTCTCAATGCGCATGTTGCACACTGCAGGATTGTGAAATGTCTCGTCAGTTATGCTTATGTGTAACACTGTCAATTATTCATTTGACCTTATTGTTATTATTGCCATGAAGATTTAATATGAAAACTCTACAGGTGCATGATGTATGTGAAGGCGGGGCATGGCTTTGAAAGCGAGGGGAGAAGGGGGCGAGGTGCTGTATGCAAACACGTCCAAGAGAGAGATGGCAACGTCAACGCGCATAATGATGAGCCCATGGAACCGTCGGGTGTGAACGCACTTCTTCCTCCCGCTGGTGATCGACCCCTAGGTTTACATATCTGATCATCTGACACTGATCGGCGCATCTCACTCGAAGAGACCACGAACGAAGCAGAAGCTAAGAAAAACAAATCATTCAAGTGCTCTCCTTTCGGTCTGCAGGAGGGACGAGAGGAGACTGCCTGCGCTTCCCCGCATCATACTCTTCCTCGCGCTGCTGATTCCCCATCACAATGGCTCTGACCATCTGCACCAGATTTACGGACGAATATCAGCTTTTTGAAGAGCTGGGAAAGTAAGTGCTGGATCTTCTACTGCAGGATCATTGCATTCCTGTGCATTTGTTGTATAATATGCACGCCTGATGTTACTGAACGCACAATGAAATGATGCGGCTGCGACGCGTCTTCTATTTGACAGCTCCGCTATAATTGCAGCGATCGCTTATAATAACCTTGCCGTGAGCGCTTGATTACACAGTCTCTTGTCTCAGAGCTTTGTGAGCTGCCAACCCAGACGACATTCTTTGACAATCACGGGCGCGTTTGGAACCCGAACGGAACGTTCCAAACGCGCCCGTGATGCCCAAAATGCAGTGTGTAGGTAGGCACCGCTCTAGGTTTTGTGACGCGGCCATTGTGATCATCACGTCAGATATCTGAACAGCTGGGAAAATGTACATTTTAGGGGGGTGGGGTTCGGGCTTTTCCCCCTAAAGACAGAAATACGCATGGCAATGCGACAACAGTGCAGACACACGTTCCCATACCGTTAATTATCGCGTTGGGGATTCCTCGCGTTGCGTTTGACTGGGGAGGGGGAGGGTGCACAGAGGCCACATCGGTGGTCCCGATGTGCAAGGGTTTCAGGAGATAGCCTACACTAGTAGATTTCAGCATGTGATCTATTTATTTCTGCAATCAGATCTAAAACGACCCGGATTGAGTTCGTCTTTAAGCCCATTGTGACCTTAAATTGAAATCACTTGAATAATGTTGTCGAAACGTCTCTGCGCCATCTGCGCGGTGGCATCGTGTAGAAAGATTGGGCACCACAGCTTGGCTCCCCACTGTTACATAGAGATGGCTATTTTTCTATTTGCAGTTTTTGATTTTCATAAAATAGGCTAGAAATGATCATTGATCACAATGATCAAGTCGGAACAAAAGGTTTGGCGTGTATTAATTATTTTTTGTATACGTTTTAACAGCGTTTCCAAACAATGTTTCACTAGCGACAAAAGTACAATTCCAAATCAGAGTGCGCTAAATAGACGCTCGCGAAGTCGCTTTTACCTGAGGAGGTTACTATAGCAACAATATGCTGCTCGAGCACATTCCATTAGGATCAGTATATCCTCACATTTACTAAACATTAGTTGCTTACTATCATTAATTATTACTTTATTATGTATATATGCACGTCACAAATATGTACAAATGATCAAAACAAGACAAAATTAATATTTTAAATATAATCCATGAAAAATGTGGATGGTTTGCACAGGGATAGGCCTACACCTGTATTTATTGTTAAATATATTTTTTATAAGGTAATTTATACTTTCTAATTCCAAAAAGCATACAATACACACACACACAATGCAATTTTAATATGCTTAAAATAAAAGCATTATTTAAATGTTTTTGTAAACATTTAAAACATTTTATATTCTATAAGATACACATGCATGTATAGTATAAATGTTATAATATATACTATAAATATAAACCAGATATGGTTATAATAAATAACATTATTTAAATCATTTTTTTAATGATTTTGTAAATAATTTATTGACCCCTAAAGGATTGTCTTTACAGTAAATAAATTATAGTAATATTACACATTCACACACACACACACACACAGGTTTGTTTTTATGGTTTATGGGGACTCTCCATAGGCGTAAGGGTTTTTATACTGTACAAACTGTATTTTCTATTGTCCTACACCAACCCTGCCCCTAAACCTACCCCTCACAGGAAACTTTCTGCATTTTTAGATTTTCAAAAAAACTCATTCTGAATTATTTATAAGCCTTTTGAATTACGGGGACACTGAAAATGTCCTCATAAATCCCCTTCTCGTTGTAATACCTATGTCATACCCATGTTATTATACAAATTTGTGTCCTCATAAACCACATAAACATGCACACACACACACACACACACACATATATACATATATGGTGAGGTGATTTAACCTTTAATGTAGAATTTTTACGTTTTTTTCCTCAAAATTATTACCTTTTTTCTTATAGTGAAATTTGGGGAAAAATGCATCATTGTCTCATTCTGTATGAGTGAAGAACAACCACACCAGAGGGGACATTTAAGTTGGCATCCCTCATTTCCAGCAAGTGGACACACAGATTTGATGTGTGCATGCAGTCAGCAAATATGCTAAACAATTTCAAAACTCCCACACACATTCATCAAACACACACGGACAAACAACCTTGGAAATTCGTAGTTGTGTAACATTGGAAGCGCTCAGGCTGTGCCTCCATCATGGCACAGATTCTGCTCTCCATGCCATATGTTCTATCTGTTCGGAATCAGGGCCTCGTGCCCATTTTTTCCATCACCGTCTTCTCTTTTTTTCCCTCTTCTTCAGGGGTGCGTTCTCTGTCGTGAGGCGATGCGTGAAGATATCATCCGGCCAAGAGTATGCGGCCAAAATCATCAACACAAAGAAGCTGTCAGCCAGGGGTAGGTGACTTTTATTTAGTGTGCTGTGCTCCGTCAGGTGCGATGCAGGACTTGAGTACAGTTAATGGAGCATCTAGTGCAGCTGAACATGACAATATTCTGATGTAAGAGCAGCACATCCGGTTGAACTGGGATAACGCAAGAGACTATGCATCTGGGTCTCATCTGGAGCTCTGTGCATGTGCTCTGACGTAACAGATGCTTGCGTCTAAGCATAGCTGTGAAGAAGCTGAGGGATTATGTGTCTCAGAACCACATACATCCACATATCACTCTGAACACTGTATATGAATGAGTCTGGATGAAGTAAGTTGAGTGTTTTGTGTTTTTGTGTGTATAAGCATAGTAACATGTGATGTGTGTGTGTGTGTGTGTATATATATATGTGTGCTTTCAATGGCTTTGGCTGGTCTTATCCCCTGTTGGAAAGTGAGCGACCCAGTTCTTTCAGATCTGTCAGTGTAATTGTCGCTGCCGGCCTGTTTGCCTGCAGGCTCTGCTGCTATAGGGCAAAACAACCAATCACCCTCCTTCCCACCCTCAGAACATCCAATCATTTCTCTTCTCCCACAGCATCTCTCCTCCTAAGGGCCAATCATATGACTCATGTTGCCTTTCTCTCAACAATTCCATCTTTGTGCTTTAAAGTTTCCCCTTTTTGAAATGTGAATTTGGCATGGGAAATCGAGAATATTTTTTGGATCATTAGGATTGAATTACATCCCCCTCCCTTTTCTGCAAAGTGGGACTGAAATGGACACCTAGATTCTGGGATCAGTGCTGGTGCATGCTGGGATAGCGTTTCCAAAAATACAGCATCGAGTGGTGTGGCAGTTTATGTTGTATTCGTCTCTCTCTCATACTCTCCGCGCACTGCAGTGCTCCGCTGAACTGGATGCTGTTCCGTGTCAGAGATGGTCTTAACCTCTTTCCACGATAAGCCCAGGAACTGCGATTTTATGAGCACACACATGTATATAAATGCCACTGCACACAGACACACACACACACACACTGACACTAGATCCTTGCAAGTGGGATCGTGACCTCCAGTCCTAGATTAATGCAGGGTAAAGGGTGACATTTAAGGATGTGAGGTGATTACTGACAGGTCAAAAACTGCAGTTTTTATATCACAGTGTTGTTTAAATATGCAAATGAGGCAGTATCTAATAAAAAGTACACTAATTTACATATTTCCAGAACAGAAATGTGAACATTGGATGAAGCCAGGTTCAAAACAAACTGTTGTAAAAACCTTCAGAATAAAAAAAGAAAAACGGTAAAGTTGGGTGTGTGTAAAAGGCATGTACTGTAATTGAAATCTACAGACTCAAATAGATAAAGTGCAATAAAATAAACACAAGTTGATTTGGGATGTTTTCTTTTCACTAACATGAAACAACACATTATGAAATGTAAAACAGCACAAAATCTCAGCATTGGCCAGTGAAAAAACTATGTTTTTGCCTGTAGTGTCTTGCCTTTAAAATAAAGGTTCCAAAAGTGGTTTTGCAGTGATGCCATAGAAAAAACATTTCCAAGAAGTTCTCTGTAGAAACTTTCAAGCAAAGGAACCATTTTTTTTCTCACTGTGAAGGACATTTTAACCATTTGAAACATTTTCTACTATATAGAACCTTTTGTGCAATGGAAAGGTTTTGGAACCATAGATGCCAAAAAAAGAACCCTATGTCTGAATATTCATACTTCTTTACTGTAAAGTAGGTGTACAGTACCAAACGCCATAACAGACGTGTTTTCAGCAGCAAAAATATCTCTGTTCACTGCTCTAAATTAGTAAGGATAATGCTTAAAAGTCATAGAAATCTGATATTAGAACTAAACACAATAAATACACCAAAAAATGATCAAAATACAATCGGTTTATTTGAAAATAATTTCATAAGAAGATCTCTTCTTAGGTGAATTCATCTTGTGTGTGTGTTTGGAAAAAAGATACTGATGAATAATGATGAGATTTTTTTGTTGTTGTGTGAAATAGAAAAACACAGAGGAGGATAAAGACTGTAAATGAGCAAACTGGAATAAGAAAGTCAAAAGAGAGGTCAACAAAACAAACTGAGTACAGATTGTGTATTACGTAAGGCAAATGCCATGTAGAAGAGCAGAGGCAACAAAATACAGAAAAGAACAACGAGAAGAAGAAGGGATAGTGTTTGGAGTTAGATGAAGAGGAGGGAGAGAATAAGAAAGCAGAAATACAGTAGACTGGTGTCTGACAAAACAACCAGATGGTCGTTTTCCATGTTGATGGTGCTACTGTATGTGTTTATGTTGTATCAGATGAATGTTAAAAGAAAGTATCTGCTAGTTTATTACGATTTTGTCTCTTGGTGGTGAAGCTAACTGAGAAAAAACAATCCTCTCTGACCTCATTTGTCCTCATTTAGTCCTCCTGAGCATTGCAGTGCTGTGCTCAGCTGTACCCCATTTTATAATCATTGCTTTGATGTAGGCCTACTGGAGCTTAGTATGGGTAGACGCTTTATTTTTAATGTGACATGAATGAAAACAAGGCTGTGAAGGCTAGAAGTACAGTATGTTCAGTGGTTTGTATGGTTGTGTCATTTGGTGTAGATCGCTACGTTGAGACAACCCTTGTGTATCGACAGGTTTGTCTGTGGTTAATATTTTCAAATTGTTGTGCATTTTACTTATATTTACATTAGGGGGCTTCAGTAAACATCCAATGGGGCCGCAAGATTACTTGATTTAAAACAAGACAAAACAAGAATTAAAAATGAGCTAAACTTCAGCTGAAATCAAGATATTTTCATTCACCACCTCAACAACAGTTTTCAGCATTTAGCCTGCACAGTTATAACTAGAATTAAGAATTAAGTGTTGTATGGACATTATATCAACAGTTATTATTGGTATTTGTTTTTATTAGTGAATTAAATAAAGATTGTCTCAATTTAAATTCAAATTAGAACTGATTTACACTTTCAATATAAAATGACCGCATTTATTATCTAACTCTTTTTGCAGCAAATATTTTCAGAGCAAAAACATTTCACATTTTTGAATCTTTTATTCCATTCAGTGTTCATAGAGCCCTTATTTGGCAGAGCAGTCTGTTCGATTCACATATGCTGGGTTCTTTTTGTGTTCTTTCACACAATGAATTCATAATGAATGTTTCTCATTACGATGCTGAGTTGAACATTTCTGAATCAGAGACTGTGTTAATGAAGAATTCACATGAGCCCTGTCTGAGCTTCTGTTCAAGACACAATGTTCATTACCTCTGAATCTCCTTGACCTATGTTGAGTCATTCACTCTTGGTGTGAGAGAGAGAGGCTACAATCACATATTTTTAGATTTTCAAAAAAACTCATTCTGAATTATTTATAAGCCTTTTGAATTACGGGGACACTGAAAATGTCCTCATAAATCCCCTTCTCGTTGTAATACCTATGTCATACCCATGTTATTATACAAATTTGTGTCCTCATAAACCACATAAACATGCACACACACACACACACACACACATATATACATATATATATATATATATTGGCCATATATGGTGAGGTGATTTAACCTTTAATGTAGAATTTTTAAGTTTTTTTCCTCAAAATTATTACCTTTTTTCTTATAGTGAAATTTGGGGAAAAATGCATCATTGTCTCATTCTGTATGAGTGAAGAACAACCACACCAGAGGGGACATTTAAGTTGGCATCCCTCATTTCCAGCAAGTGGACACACAGATTTGATGTGTGCATGCAGTCAGCAAATATGCTAAACAATTTCAAAACTCCCACACACATTCATCAAACACACACGGACAAACAACCTTGGAAATTCGTAGTTGTGTAACATTGGAAGCGCTCAGGCTGTGCCTCCATCATGGCACAGATTCTGCTCTCCATGCCATATGTTCTATCTGTTCGGAATCAGGGCCTCGTGCCCATTTTTTCCATCACCGTCTTCTCTTTTTTTCCCTCTTCTTCAGGGGTGCGTTCTCTGTCGTGAGGCGATGCGTGAAGATATCATCCGGCCAAGAGTATGCGGCCAAAATCATCAACACAAAGAAGCTGTCAGCCAGGGGTAGGTGACTTTTATTTAGTGTGCTGTGCTCCGTCAGGTGCGATGCAGGACTTGAGTACAGTTAATGGAGCATCTAGTGCAGCTGAACATGACAATATTCTGATGTAAGAGCAGCACATCCGGTTGAACTGGGATAACGCAAGAGACTATGCATCTGGGTCTCATCTGGAGCTCTGTGCATGTGCTCTGACGTAACAGATGCTTGCGTCTAAGCATAGCTGTGAAGAAGCTGAGGGATTATGTGCCTCAGAACCACATACATCCACATATCACTCTGAACACTGTATATGAATGAGTCTGGATGAAGTAAGTTGAGTGTTTTGTGTTTTTGTGTGTATAAGCATAGTAACATGTGATGTGTGTGTGTGTGTGTGTACCCATTTTTTCCATCACCGTCTTCTCTTTTTTTCCCTCTTCTTCAGGGGTGCGTTCTCTGTCGTGAGGCGATGCGTGAAGATATCATCCGGCCAAGAGTATGCGGCCAAAATCATCAACACAAAGAAGCTGTCAGCCAGGGGTAGGTGACTTTTATTTAGTGTGCTGTGCTCCGTCAGGTGCGATGCAGGACTTGAGTACAGTTAATGGAGCATCTAGTGCAGCTGAACATGACAATATTCTGATGTAAGAGCAGCACATCCGGTTGAACTGGGATAACGCAAGAGACTATGCATCTGGGTCTCATCTGGAGCTCTGTGCATGTGCTCTGACGTAACAGATGCTTGCGTCTAAGCATAGCTGTGAAGAAGCTGAGGGATTATGTGTCTCAGAACCACATACATCCACATATCACTCTGAACACTGTATATGAATGAGTCTGGATGAAGTAAGTTGAGTGTTTTGTGTTTTTGTGTGTATAAGCATAGTAACATGTGATGTGTGTGTGTGTGTGTATATATATGTGTGCTTTCAATGGCTTTGGCTGGTCTTATCCCCTGTTGGAAAGTGAGCGACCCAGTTCTTTCAGATCTGTCAGTGTAATTGTCGCTGCCGGCCTGTTTGCCTGCAGGCTCTGCTGCTATAGGGCAAAACAACCAATCACCCTCCTTCCCACCCTCAGAACATCCAATCATTTCTCTTCTCCCACAGCATCTCTCCTCCTAAGGGCCAATCATATGACTCATGTTGCCTTTCTCTCAACAATTCCATCTTTGTGCTTTAAAGTTTCCCCTTTTTGAAATGTGAATTTGGCATGGGAAATCGAGAATATTTTTTGGATCATTAGGATTGAATTACATCCCCCTCCCTTTTCTGCAAAGTGGGACTGAAATGGACACCTAGATTCTGGGATCAGTGCTGGTGCATGCTGGGATAGCGTTTCCAAAAATACAGCATCGAGTGGTGTGGCAGTTTATGTTGTATTCGTCTCTCTCTCATACTCTCCGCGCACTGCAGTGCTCCGCTGAACTGGATGCTGTTCCGTGTCAGAGATGGTCTTAACCTCTTTCCACGATAAGCCCAGGAACTGCGATTTTATGAGCACACACATGTATATAAATGCCACTGCACACAGACACACACACACACACTGACACTAGATCCTTGCAAGTGGGATCGTGACCTCCAGTCCTAGATTAATGCAGGGTAAAGGGTGACATTTAAGGATGTGAGGTGATTACTGACAGGTCAAAAACTGCAGTTTTTATATCACAGTGTTGTTTAAATATGCAAATGAGGCAGTATCTAATAAAAAGTACACTAATTTACATATTTCCAGAACAGAAATGTGAACATTGGATGAAGCCAGGTTCAAAACAAACTGTTGTAAAAACCTTCAGAATAAAAAAAGAAAAACGGTAAAGTTGGGTGTGTGTAAAAGGCATGTACTGTAATTGAAATCTACAGACTCAAATAGATAAAGTGCAATAAAATAAACACAAGTTGATTTGGGATGTTTTCTTTTCACTAACATGAAACAACACATTATGAAATGTAAAACAGCACAAAATCTCAGCATTGGCCAGTGAAAAAACTATGTTTTTGCCTGTAGTGTCTTGCCTTTAAAATAAAGGTTCCAAAAGTGGTTTTGCAGTGATGCCATAGAAAAAACATTTCCAAGAAGTTCTCTGTAGAAACTTTCAAGCAAAGGAACCATTTTTTTTCTCACTGTGAAGGACATTTTAACCATTTGAAACATTTTCTACTATATAGAACCTTTTGTGCAATGGAAAGGTTTTTTATGGAACCATAGATGCCAAAAAAAGAACCCTATGTCTGAATATTCATACTTATGAAGGACATTTTAACCATTTGAAACATTTTCTACTATATAGAACCTTTTGTGCAATGGAAAGGTTTTGGAACCATAGATGCCAAAAAAAGAACCCTATGTCTGAATATTCATACTTCTTTACTGTAAAGTAGGTGTACAGTACCAAACGCCATAACAGACGTGTTTTCAGCAGCAAAAATATCTCTGTTCACTGCTCTAAATTAGTAAGGATAATGCTTAAAAGTCATAGAAATCTGATATTAGAACTAAACACAATAAATACACCAAAAAATGATCAAAATACAATCGGTTTATTTGAAAATAATTTCATAAGAAGATCTCTTCTTAGGTGAATTCATCTTGTGTGTGTGTTTGGAAAAAAGATACTGATGAATAATGATGAGATTTTTTTGTTGTTGTGTGAAATAGAAAAACACAGAGGAGGATAAAGACTGTAAATGAGCAAACTGGAATAAGAAAGTCAAAAGAGAGGTCAACAAAACAAACTGAGTACAGATTGTGTATTACGTAAGGCAAATGCCATGTAGAAGAGCAGAGGCAACAAAATACAGAAAAGAACAACGAGAAGAAGAAGGGATAGTGTTTGGAGTTAGATGAAGAGGAGGGAGAGAATAAGAAAGCAGAAATACAGTAGACTGGTGTCTGACAAAACAACCAGATGGTCGTTTTCCATGTTGATGGTGCTACTGTATGTGTTTATGTTGTATCAGATGAATGTTAAAAGAAAGTATCTGCTAGTTTATTACGATTTTGTCTCTTGGTGGTGAAGCTAACTGAGAAAAAACAATCCTCTCTGACCTCATTTGTCCTCATTTAGTCCTCCTGAGCATTGCAGTGCTGTGCTCAGCTGTACCCCATTTTATAATCATTGCTTTGATGTAGGCCTACTGGAGCTTAGTATGGGTAGACGCTTTATTTTTAATGTGACATGAATGAAAACAAGGCTGTGAAGGCTAGAAGTACAGTATGTTCAGTGGTTTGTATGGTTGTGTCATTTGGTGTAGATCGCTACGTTGAGACAACCCTTGTGTATCGACAGGTTTGTCTGTGGTTAATATTTTCAAATTGTTGTGCATTTTACTTATATTTACATTAGGGGGCTTCAGTAAACATCCAATGGGGCCGCAAGATTACTTGATTTAAAACAAGACAAAACAAGAATTAAAAATGAGCTAAACTTCAGCTGAAATCAAGATATTTTCATTCACCACCTCAACAACAGTTTTCAGCATTTAGCCTGCACAGTTATAACTAGAATTAAGAATTAAGTGTTGTATGGACATTATATCAACAGTTATTATTGGTATTTGTTTTTATTAGTGAATTAAATAAAGATTGTCTCAATTTAAATTCAAATTAGAACTGATTTACACTTTCAATATAAAATGACCGCATTTATTATCCAACTCTTTTTGCAGCAAATATTTTCAGAGCAAAAACATTTCACATTTTTGAATCTTTTATTCCATTCAGTGTTCATAGAGCCCTTATTTGGCAGAGCAGTCTGTTCGATTCACATATGCTGGGTTCTTTTTGTGTTCTTTCACACAATGAATTCATAATGAATGTTTCTCATTACGATGCTGAGTTGAACATTTCTGAATCAGAGACTGTGTTAATGAAGAATTCACATGAGCCCTGTCTGAGCTTCTGTTCAAGACACAATGTTCATTACCTCTGAATCTCCTTGACCTATGTTGAGTCATTCACTCTTGGTGTGAGAGAGAGAGGCTACAATCACATGATAGGCTATGGTGCAGCAAAGCTAAAAATAAACTCATTGGTTTCTCAGACAGCACCTCACACACACTCACTCACTCACTCACACACACACACACACACACACACACACACACACACACTCACTCACACAGGGTTAAATGGAGATGGAATGAACTGAACACATATGGATTAGCAAACAAACATGCTAATCTATGTTTTTTCTTCCTATAAGTCTTATATAATCACTTTACGGTGTTTTACATAAGCAGTTTGACATAAATTCTAAATCATAAACATCTTAAAGACATTTAAATGTCTGTTTAACATTTCACAGGAAACTTATTCTAAAAAATACATCTTCCAGATGAAAACAGGCACATCAAAAAGACGTCTCCATGGTGTACCTGTGCTATCAGCTATACATTCCGACAGCGATTAGCCTCAAAACTGATTGGCCTACTAGCTCAGCGTACTGCTAGCCAGATAGCTGAGCATACCGCTAACTGATTGACCTGTAACCCTCCATTGTGAAGAAGAATTACACTTTAGCATACTTTTAAAGTATCAAGTACTAATAGCACTTATATAAAAAATTATATGCTTTGAAAGAAAATATCTAAGTGAACTGAATGTATTATAGTTTAAACTTATATTAAATGTATTTAGTTGAACTTATGAGTGCATTTTGACCCACTTAAGTAGGATGTTATTTCATAATTCTGGTGCTTTTGAAATATGGTTAAAGTGTACTGCAACATGCACTATCAAGAATTATGGCAAACTAAAATATACTTCAGTGTCATTTCCACTGAAATGTTGTCATGTATTTAAATACATTTGTAATTCCACATTTATAATTTATGCAATTTAGTCAATTTAAAATATACTGGAAAAATATTCTATTAACTTGAAATGTAATATCAAATATCACATAAAGTTAAAATTATAATTAAGTATTTTAGATGTGCTTTAGTATAGTTAGTGTATTTAAGTGTGTTAAGAAACATACAGTAGTCATGAAAGTGTATTCTTTTTAAGTACATTTAAATGGCCTTTTATTTCATTAATATTATATTTTCTGTAAGTACATTTTTTAAAATGCACTTTTCAAATGTTGTACTTTAAAATTTGAAGTACACTTTCAAGTGAACATTCAATACAGTTAAGCTCACTTCTTTTTCACAAGGTCTAGCATGCACTATATGCAAATTGCTACATTATTTCTACTAAGTATAACTGTGACTTTTTACGAAAGGATAAGCATATATATATTGCAAATACTGCAGTCACTGGTCAAAAAATATCTGAATGACCTTCTGCTTCTTTCAGGATTCTGCAGTGAGCATCTAATTGACACTTTACTATCCCACAAGTCCTCAAACTGGTAAATGAAGTGACCCATGGCTGGTGTTATAGGTCACATGACAGTTCCAACATGACACATGTAGTATATCCAGATCTTATTTGTACTACACTCATGTATACTTACAGAAGATACTTTAATAGTCAAGAAGTACTGTAAGTTCTTTATTAAATGTGGTACTACTAGGCAGTATACAAATTTGGATGCAGTGGAAATTTTTGCAAGACACTGGAATGCCATTATAGAATCCTTGAACACGTAAATACAAGAATGCAAACTTATGATTACATACAGTATATGGCTGATGTTTGTCAGATATTCTGGTCTATGTTTTCTTTTTCTGGCTGCATCTAAAACCTAAGCCATCATACCTGCAAGGACTGCATTTTTCAGTTTTTGAACACAGCCTATTTCTCTGTTCATGTGCAAAACTAGTAGGTCAGTGCTTAGACTGTGTAGTATAGCACAGAGAGAAACTCAATGCCCACTTTAATAAAGTAGGCCATGGAATTCTGAGGAGAGATAGCTAGGGCACTTTTAATTAGAGACACATTCTCTCAGTTCCCCGTCTCTCTCTTTTGCTCTTTGACCAGTAGTTCAGATTCTCTCATGTCTGAGGGCTGTAACTCGCAAGAGTTTACAGTCTCGTTGGAGCTAAAGGGTCACTTGCCTGAGAGACACAGAGGTCTATCGCCTTCTGTCCTTGAGGCTGTAAACAAAAGGAGCTAAACTGCATCACAGTTTGCAGAATAGTCAGTATAATGTTTCACGCTGAGCCGTGTATCCATTGACAACTGAATGTTCTGTTCTAAACTCTTATCTGGGTGGTTGAAGTTATACATCCTCAGTGGCAATCCTTTGCAATATTTTTGATAGTCTGACAGGTCATCAATTTGAAAAGTGATAGACTGATGCATCAGCCAGGCCAATAAATCAGCTATTTTGAGATTATTGGCCTCGCTTGGTCAATTAACAGAAGCATTAGCTCTCCCTGATGTCTCCTTAATGTCCCTCCTAGTGTCAGTTTCAAAATCGATCGTCAGCCTAGTCAGTGATTTATGGATTTCTTACAAATATTTTTAGTGGGGTTTCGGAAGTCGGATAATCAGGAGCTAAACTGCATCACAGTTTGCAGAATAGTCAGTATAATGTTTCACGCTGAGCCGTGTATCCATTGACAACTGAATGTTCTGTTCTAAACTCTTATCTGGGTGGTTGAAGTTATACATCCTCAGTGGCAATCCTTTGCAATATTTTTGATAGTCTGACAGGTCATCAATTTGAAAAGTGATAGACTGATGCATCAGACAGGCCAATAAATCAGCTATTTTGAGATTATTGGCCTCGCTTGGCCAATTAACAGAAGCATTAGCTCTCCCTGATGTCTCCTTAATGTCCCTCCTAGTGTCAGTTTCAAAATCGATCGTCAGCCTAGTCAGTGATTTATGGATTTCTTACAAATATTTTTAGTGGGGTTTCGGAAGTCGGATAATTACTTTCTCCATAGCACTATTGATTTTTAATTAACAATAATGTATAAACCTCACTAAATCGATTTACCATGAGCTCTGAAGTTACTTCTAAATGTGTTTTTGTCGTTTTATGTAAGTTTTTTTTAGTATAATAGCCTAATTCCTTGTGAATACTGCCGCTGCACACAATCCTGCAGTGGTCAACACACTGGATTTACCAATCAGAGTAGTAACCGTTACTATGGAAACAAGAACTGCACCGGTTGCGACTGATGTAATTGAATCAGTCTTCCTGCAATTTCACTTGTACACAAAAAAGACTATTTTGCGATAAACTTCAAACATATTACATTTTATAATTGTAATAAATATAATATAAATTTATATTTTATCGTTCTTTTTTTTTATTTGATTGTCACTTGCAATTCTTCATGGGGTTTGTAGTTAAATGATTACATTTCATGGCTTACAACTCTTGATTGAAGAAAAAAAATGGAGACAAATACTTTGGAATCAAGACTGCTGAAAATTGTGCTGTCACTAATATTGTAAAAAAAAAAAAAAAATTGTGAACGTTGTAGCCTATATCAAATATATTGGCTTTATAGTTTTCAGTATTGGCCATTGATAACCCATATCAGATAACCAGTGACCACTATTACCAGTCTATGTAATGGACACTGAGTATTGAGCATCTCAGTGTGAAAACTTGGCAAGTTTGCAGTATCCTTTGTAAGACTTTGGGGTGGGAGTTTTTGACTTGGTATTTAATGGTGGGATAAGTATATTAATCATGAACAATTCAACATCCCAGCTGTTAAGAGAGGTATCTACAGTGGTTTGCAATTGTACTTGAATTGTCACAGTTTATGTACCCCAAAAATAAAAAGATATGCTTTTGAATTTTGTCCGGACTGCTTACATACTTGCAGCACTAGTAAAAAAAGAACAGTAACAGTATATAAATCAAACTGTATCTGCAAGATAAAGAAGTCAGTGCATGGTTCTTTTCTGGTCTGAATATAGGCAGCTGGGTACAGATCAAAATATTGTGAACCTTGCTATTTATTTATTTATCAAGCATGATTGCTATGGCCAAGTCAAAGGACTAGGTTTGGTCATTCACCCCCCATCTCACCTCTCTCTCTGATGATCTCTCTATCTCACACGCACAGCTTCACACACACACACACACACACAGAGAGACACAGACACAGACACTGCTGCAGTGCGGAAGGCTTCAGATAGCGAGTGAAAAAAAGAGAACAGCATCAAAAAGAAGGGAGGAGGAGACTGTCAAATGTAGGCCTTTCCCTGCTACTGACCGGACTGCATTTTACACATACTGTATGTAGATTGCACACACTGCTCTACAACTGACAAGCCTGATTCATATATAGTCTAGTCTACAGTTCTTTAAACAGTCCATGTACAAATGAAAGGATCCGCAAATCTGCTGACATTCAGCCCTTGGTTTATGGTTTAGAAGGATTACTTTTTCTCCAAACTGATGCTACGATTGATAGCCCAAGTGTTTGTCTTTATACGAACAGTGCGTGCCAGTGGCAAGAAGATAGCAGTGCATATCATAAGACTATGAAGTTTCTACAATGCATGTCATATGACATTCTTCTACAGGTGTTTAATAGCACAATAAAACATTGTCATTTTTGCATCTCTCTCTCTATATATATTAAATATTATTCATCATATTTTATATTAATTATACAATTATGTACATGTAGCATTTAATACATACATAGGATTTTAGAATATAAAACATACTATTATTTATTATATTCATTTTATAATAAGATATTCTTAAAAATGTTATTTTCACACGTTGTTATGCTGATTATATAATTTGTAATGAAAATATATTTAGATTTTTCAATGTTAGATTTAGTATCATACAATTCGATATTGTATTACAGTTTTCCCTTGTTATTTTAGACGTTTATATAATATGTCTTTCTCTCTATTATATTCCGGACACTAATGCAAAAATCCATAATTCTGGTCTGCTGCATTAATTGTTTCATTGCTGTTGTCCAATAATGAAAGTGTTATTTATGATGGTGGTTGTTCTTGGTCCAAAGCCAGATTAATAACACTAATATTGTTCAGTTTATGAAAGAGCAATCTGCTTCAGTGTAGATCTAAGCACGTCTTGGGAATTAGCATACTTATCTGCGCATAATTCTTGTTTAAATATGTGATGTGAGAAATATGTACATTGTGTAGTCATGATCAGATGGCGTTGTAAGGAGAACTATTTATTGACCTGTAGTCTCAATTGAATGGGACGACAGGAGATGGTGTTAAAGTTTGGTTCTGCTGTAATTGCTTGGGTTCTGTGGATCCAGAGGGTTCTGATATTTGCATGCAGGGCTGGTTCCACTGCAGAGAGGAAGAGAGGCCTTCGCGTTCTGATTGGTGGAGGAGTTGCTAGACAACAGATGTCTGGCCGGTTGGTAGGTGGACTACCTGTGGAGCTGGGGGGGGGCGGGTATTAGTGATAGAAAGAGAGAGTTATGACAAACTGAAATAAACTGATCTTATTCTGTAAAAACAGGAAACTGAGTGATTTGAGCTAATGTGCATGCTATTTTATCCACCTCACCCTCTTCACAAATTCATTTATTCCCTCCATTTAAACAAAAATGAGAGAAGGATCTAAACGTGGCCTAAGGCTAAGCAGAAATTAGCTATTCATTTATGATCTCAATTCAAATTCAAATGAATCACACTGTCATATGATTCACCAGGCTTCATTTCACAATGAATCAGCTGTGGTTATGGCTGCGTGCAGAACTGCATACAAGCATGCATCTCATGCTAGTTTTCATACTGTGCAGCAAAATGTGCGCAGCATGCATAAAATACTGCAAAATGAAAAGTTGGAAATGAAAGGTTGATTAAATATTCGTGTATTGTATACAGAAGAAAGAAATGACATGAGGGTGAGTAGATGACAGAAATTTCATTTTTAGGTGAACTATCCCTTTAACTCATTATTATGTAATCAGACATTTTTACAAAAAAAAAAAAAAACATTGTCAGATAAATTTAGCATGAATTTAGAATTCAGCATAATGAGGTCGTGAACGTAACATATTGAATTGTTTACATATTGCAGACTGTTTCTTTTTTTCCCATTAGGCAGTACTGCACACTATGCAGTACAGTGTTTTTCTTAAACAAAATTTGCTTTCTTAATTTGTTTTTCCCCCTTTCCCCCGGCTTATTGAATGATTGTGACTGACATCAGATGCTTCAAAGTATTTTGAATCCTGAATCGTGTCACATGATTCTTTAGAGAATTGTGTTTTTTTCTGGTTGCGAGTTAAGTTTAGTATGTTTTTTATATCGGATTAGTACAGAAGAGAGAGAGGAGCAGCATGTGGTTATTTATAGTTTTCTGCAGGTCAGGGTGCCATCTGCCCCGCATACACACTCACAGGCATCAAAACACTGTCCTCTGGTGGTGTTTAAAAGATCTGCTCTAACAGAAACACTGGACATGAAAATGCACTGCATTATGAACAGATCTGCCTGCAGTACGTTATTGGTTAAAACATGTCCAGTATATTCAGTCTCAACAAAATTGTTTTTTTTGGAATCTGTTTCAGATCACCAGAAGCTGGAGAGAGAGGCAAGGATTTGCCGCCTCTTGAAACACACGAATATTGGTAATGGACTCAGATTTCCAAAGACAATTTACCAGAAATGTGTATTGCCTAATGGTAACTAAAGATGAGGAAATGACAGAGAAAACTTCTCTTTGTAGTTCGACTCCACGACAGTATATCGGAGGAGGGTTTCCATTACCTAGTTTTTGATCTGTAAGTATATATATATTAACTTTATCTCCTCTTTTTCTCCACACTTCTTATTAGGCTTTCTTTTCCCTCTTTGCTTCCTCAGAGTTTTTTGTGGTTAGTATTAGACTGCCCCATTTACAAAGTGCTACTGATATTTATGTGATAGCAGGACAGTGCCCAGAGGGCAGCCTTCGGCAAACCTCTGAGCCAGTGAGCTCGCTTTCAGCATTGCATATAGAACTGACTTATAAAATATCATTTTTTTTTTGACATTCACAATGCCGCTGCATACAGTTGTAAGTCCTGTTTTAAAGCATTAAATAGTTACGTTCACAAACAGTTTTCTTATAACATATGATATACCTTGCCTGTCAAAAGTTCTAGAATAGTTGTATATTTTTTAATGTTTTTGCTAAGTATTTTATGCTAATTAAAAAAAAAATATATGGTAAAAACACCAATAGTATAGAGCATTATTAAAATTTAAAAGAACTGTTTTCTATTTTAATCGATTTTAAAATTTAAATTAAGTAACTAAAAATTTGTGCAGCAAAATGTGCGCAGCATGCATAAAATACTGCAAAATGAAAAGATGGAAATGAAAGGTTGATTAAATATTCATGGATTGTATACAGAAGATATATTTTTCATTTTTCATTTTTAGGTGAACTATCCCTTTAACTCATTATTATGTAATCAGAAATTTTTACAAAAAACAAAACAAAAACCTTGTCAGATAAATTTAGCATGAGTTTAGAATTCAGCATAATGAGGTCATGTGACAACAACGTAACATATTGAAGTGTTTACATATTGCAGACTGTTTCTTTTTTTCCCAGTTATTAAAATACTGCAAAATGAAAAGTTGGAAATGAAAGGTTGATTAAATATTCATGTATCGTATACAGAAGATAGATGACAGAAATTTCATTTTTAGGTGAACTATCCCTTTAACTCATTATGTAATCAGAAATTTTTACAAAAAAAAACAAAAACCTTGTCAGATAAATTTAGCATGAGTTTAGAATTCAGCATAATTAGGTCATGTGACAACAACGTAACATATTGAAGTGTTTACATATTGCAGACTGTTTCTTTTTTTCCCAGTTAGGCAGTATGGTGAAATATGTTAAAAACACCAATAGTATAGAGCATTTTTACAATTTAAAAGAACTGTTTTCTATTTTAATCGATTTTAAAATTTAAATTAAATAACTAAAAATGTTATTTTAACTTTTAGGATTTGGTGCTCAATTATGATCAATTATTATTGGGGATCAATTATTAATAATGATTCTTGTTATTATCAATGCTGAAAACAGTATTCGCTGCTTAATATTTTTGCGGAAAAAGTGATACATTTTTTTTTTCAGGATTCTTTGATGAATTGAAAGTTCAATGAACAACACAAATAGAAGTGTTTGAAAAAGAAATATTTCAAAATAGAAATCTTTTGAAACTTTATAAATGTCCTTGCTGTCACTTTTTTTTCAATTGAATGTGTCCTATGCTGAATAAAAGCATATAAAAAGTATGTATCCCAAACTTTTCAATGATAGTGTATCAAAAATATTAAGGAGCAAAAACTGTTTCAACATTGATAATAATAGGACATGTCTCTTGAGTGCCAAATAAGCATATTAGAATGATTTCTGAAGGATCATGTGACATTAAAGACTGTAGTAAGGCTAAAAATTCAGCATTACCATCACAGGAATAACTACATAAAAAAATATTATATATATATATATAATAGTTCATATAAATGTTAATAATATTTCACATACTGTTTTACTGAATTTTTTATCAAATAAATGCAGCCTTGGTGAGCATAAGAGACTTTTTTCAAAAACATAAAAAAATCATAAATATTACAAACTTTTGACCAGTAGTATAATTAATATATTATTGAATGAACAGGACAATTCAAAAGTCAAGCCTGTTTGTGAATACAGTTAAAATCCGAAACACTGACTGTGTGAATATAGTCTTTGAAAGAGAGCAGGCCAGTGGATTGTACTGACTCCTGTCTGCATGACATCAAGAAATGTCTTCTGTCATAAATGGCTTATGATGTAGTTCTGCTAGTAGCTGATGCGGCTGATGGGAGAAAGGCAGACAATCAGAGAGGAGAACACAAGGACATGCAAGCGGTGAAAAACAAGAAGAGAGACACAAGCTGTCATATTCAGTAATATTCAACTGTTTGTGACCCAGACTCACACAGTATGACAACTGCTTGCACTGCTATTTTTGAATACTGTCAGATTTTGTATGAATAAACATAGAGTGTTGATTTTTAGTTTTGGTTTTGAATAGAACTCAACAATACAGCTCACTTTAACATTGGACTTGCTTTCAGAAGCTATTAACCAAACAGCAAATATTACACAAAATATAACACAACATTTACACATTTTTGAGGAAAACAAGTATGAACTACACATCAAATTAAGCATTGTGAAAGACGTAACTGAATCAGTCTGGCTAGTCTGAATCAGTAAATGTGTCCATTCAGCCAAAACTGTTTAGCTTTCATTTTTAAATACAAATGTTGATAAATATGGCATGCAATATTGCTTCTCTAGCTCAAATCAAACTAAAAACTGTATTTTGCAGGTAGGTCCGTCTAATATAAATGCATTTTGTAGAGTACAAAGACCAGGCAATTCCTTGTGAAAAAGAGATGCATTTAATTTGTGCACTTGTAATGTACTTTACATCTTAAAGGTATATGTTTTAAAAGATTGTGCTTGCAGATCATATAATATTAATTAAATAATAGGCTATTTAAATGTGCTAGTATCATACGTTTCTTAACACATTTAAGTCTACCTTTAAAAAGAGCACTTCAAATTTAATCAAAATATCTTCGTTTTAGTATATACCGCCTACCTTTAGTCACTGTTAAGTTTTACTTAAAAATACATTTTAAAGCATTGTTTTAATAATCTTGTCAGGCATCTTTTGTTTAAAGTACAGCGACTTCTCTTCTGTAGTAACAGTGACTTCTCTGATTGGTGAATCTGGCTTTTAAACATATTTTGAAAGGACATTGCTTTTATGGAAGCACATAGCATTGCATGAAAACCTCAGAAAAATAAAATATATAAAAGCTTTTTTGAATGGCTTTGAAATTCATTCACTTTCAATATTGCCCTTTGACCTCAGGGTTACTGGAGGTGAGCTGTTTGAAGACATTGTAGCAAGAGAGTACTACAGTGAGGCTGATGCCAGGTAAGAGCATTCAGACAGACCTATTATAACAGTAGCGTATTACAACATTCAGTAACGTCGAGTTTGTTCTACATAAAATATGCTTACAGACAGTTCTTTTAGGTCACATGACTCTTTTGTGAGCCTGTTTCTCTGTGTGCGAGTTATTTATACCGATGATAATTTATACACTGCTTCTCTTTACAGCCTCGCCTCCTCGAGTGTAATTTTGCATGTGTAAAGGAAAATGTGCATGTGTGTCTAATCAGGACTGGACAAGAAAATGCGCAGCATGTTATTTGTAGATGATTAATGACTGCATACATTCATGAATGTATAATTCTATGTACAATTCTCAACTGCATTTTAAGTCCCTATTTTCCTCTAAGTTGTCTCTTTTTACTGATTATGTCGCTTGATTGTTTTATACTTGTGTTCCTTCCGCCTGTCTTTGTCACGCTTAC
Source organism: Sinocyclocheilus grahami (assembly GCF_001515645.1). NCBI lineage: Eukaryota > Metazoa > Chordata > Actinopteri > Cypriniformes > Cyprinidae > Sinocyclocheilus > Sinocyclocheilus grahami. The sequence goes on along the minus strand of NW_015506031.1, from coordinate 262,330 downwards.
CGTCTGTCTTACCTTTCTCTGTCACTCTCTCTCTCTTTTAGTCACTGCATTCAGCAGATTTTGGAGAGCGTTCATCACTGCCATGTTAATGGGATCGTCCACAGGGATCTGAAGGTCAGGACACACACACTTTCACACACACTTAAGCTTCTCCAGACAGTGGCACAGTCCAGTGCCAAATATAGCACAGTCTGACGTAGCCGGATCTCGCATTGTCTAACAGAAAATAGCCTTGCTGTGTCTTGTGAATCTAATATTTTATCCTTTCAAAGCCTTTTAGCTAGTGATAATCAATTCACATTTGTGCGATACAATTCGGACTTTGACAGATTTAGCTTTTTTTGTTCTTTGTCCAAAATATCGTTCGACCTGCTGAGGAGGAATGAGTCATGGCTGCTGTTAAAAAAGTCTTTAATTCAATAAATAGCTGCTTTTAGAAAAGCCATTACCTAAGGGACAATTAGGACCATTTAGTGATATGCTTGTGTGTCTGTATGCTATTCTTAAAGCCTGAGAATTTGCTGTTGGCCAGTAAGATGAAGGGGGCGGCAGTTAAGCTTGCTGACTTTGGTTTGGCCATAGAGGTCCAGGGGGATCAGCAGGCATGGTTTGGTAAGCACTACAAAATTGTATATATATATATATATAAATTCTATGCACATATATTTTGAAGCAGTGTTTCCAGTACCCCTATTTAATAGTGACACAATGCTGCTGTAAAATAAATTAAATTTTACAAGATTGCAGTTTGATTTTATAATATTGTTTTTATATTTTTTATTATAATATTAAAAGAATCGATATACTGTATATAAGATAATGGTTGCATGCAAAACAAGCAATATAACATGATCAGTGTAGTCAGTTCACTAATGAATCACTCTGTAGAGCTGGATCTATTAATGAATTCATCAAAAACGACTCTCAAACTCAAAATTAGTTTGAATTACTTTTGAATTGTGTGTTACTTTTGAATTTGATAGGGAACACTGCTTTATTAGTATTTTGCTGTAAGCAATTTTGCATGACTAAGCTTTTGCATGCCGACTGGGCAAAATACACTTTTTAATGTTCTAAACTATAACAATTAAATACTGTAGAAACTGCTCCCTTACTTCTCTCTGTGTTCAGGTTTTGCTGGTACTCCAGGGTACCTGTCCCCAGAGGTCTTGAGGAAAGATCCTTATGGCAAACCTGTGGACATGTGGGCCTGCGGTAAGGGATGAATGAGTCACAAAAATATCAGCCTCGTAAGTGAGTCGGTGTGATGGATGTCACTGTTGAAGTAGATTAACCGATTATTAAATTATCGCAGTCTTAAGTTTTTAAGCAGCATTGAATCGAATCAGCTAAATGGAGTGTGCCTGGTAAATTGTCTTTCTGTTTTTAGGCTTAACACTAGTTAGTCCAATGCAAGCAGTTGAACGAATGTTTCAATTAAGCCTTGATGTAAAAATGATTGCACAATTATTCAAATTCACCATCAGGAAGTTCTTCCAACTTACAAAAAGATGACCAGATGGTAATACAATGGAACTTTGAGTTATACATTCTGAAAAGTACGGAATGATTACCATATTCATGCACCATAGTATTTAAAAGACCACTCTTCAAGGAATACCTTGTTATGGCACATGTCCAAAAAACGTAGTAGTACCAAATGTACCATGTCCCAAAAAAAATGCTGAATTTATGTCCAAGTTAGTTGATATTGAAGTATTTGTTTGAAGAATATTCCTCTTTCAGTGTGGCCATAATAGAAGATATGTTTCATAGGAGTGATTCTCTACATTCTGCTGGTTGGATATCCACCATTTTGGGATGAAGACCAGCATCGCCTCTATCAGCAGATTAAGGCTGGTGCATATGACGTGAGTCTGAATTTCCAATGATTTGCCTGCAAAATTTTCACAAAAAGAGAACACACTATAGAGCTACAAATGCAACATCTGATGATTTTGCTAATAACTCTGATGATAAATTTATGCCATCTTCAGTTTCTTGTCTTCTAAGGCTTGCAAATTCATACAAAAATGATTAAATGATGGATTATTCTGTTATGTTTCATGTCTGTATGTAGTTTCCTTCTCCTGAGTGGGACACAGTGACCCCTGATGCTAAAGATCTGATTAATAAGATGTTGACTATCAATCCTTCTAAACGCATCACAGCTGCTGAAGCCCTCAAACACCCTTGGATCTGCGTATGTGTTTCAACACACACTAAAATGCATGCATCTTTATATACAACAAATGAATTTCCTAATCCTCTCTAATGGCTTGGAATCATTCTGGCTTTCTTTGTCTTTGTGTAGCAACGCTCCACTGTAGCCTCTATGATGCACAGACAGGAAACTGTGGAGTGCTTGAAGAAATTCAATGCCAGAAGGAAACTCAAGGTTAGTTTTGGTCTGACTTTACTCAGACAACTTCTACATGTGGTTTGACCAATCTTCAGCTTTCTTTACACTTCACAGAGTCTCACAAACTATGTATTTACCTCCTCACTGCAAGATCTAGATCCAGAAAGTTTCTTTTTAAATGTACTGCTTTATATTATAGCATTACTACCTATACTAATTAATTATATTACATTTGTCAATTATTACAGAACGCAAGTTAGTTATTTTTGGATAATGATGTAGTTACAGGCTATCTACCAGCAGGGTAACCAGCCCAGCCTTGGCTCCCTGGGACAAAGTGACACTGTTGTGGAAAAGTGAAAGTTTTCAGTTGTATTTGCCAGAAAAGTAACACACATTCTTTATTTAAAAAAAGTAACTGGTGGTATTATGTGTAAATTAGAAAAGAAAATAATTTTTTTCTTTATTCATTATTTCCAAAAGCTCCAAGAATTGATTATGTAATGCAGTGATTATTTGCAATGCCCAAACAAACAAGATATTCTAGCAAATTAGACATCCTCCAAATACATCATAAAAATGAGGGTATACATTGCTCCTGCTGTTGCTTCTGTACTATTCTTTCTTTCATTTCTCTCTTGCCTGTTGTTTTATTCCTTTTCTTTTATTTTCAAAACTTTTTTTGCAACTAGGGTGCAATTTTGACCACTCTCCTGGTCACAAGAAACTTCTCAGGTATGTCTGGCTCTGCTGACCTGTATGTGTGAATGTGTGTGTGTGTGTGTATGTGTGTGTGTGCTTATCCTACAGCTGTATTAAACTCTCTTCTTTTTATCTTCTTATATGTGAACTTGATTCATAATGCAATTTTTTCATAAACCTTGTAATTAGTTATTTTGCAGTTAATTTGGTGTTTATTTTTATTATTATATTTATTTTTTGACAAAGGCTGTTTTAAAGTAAGGTGGTAACACACGCCATTTCAGACATTTTATTTAACATTTATTTTCTGTTTATATATATTATTTATATTGCTTTATCTCTTTTTTGGGGGGGGGTCCGGTGTGTCACGTGAGGTAAGAGTCTGATTGGACATAAGAAGGGGATGTGTTTTTACTCTAACCAGTGAGCTGGTTTGCTTGTTTGACACACTTCCCCTGTTACTCTGAGATACTAATTACCCTTGTTTGCATGGAATCAAACAGATTACATTCATAATGTCAACTGACACTTAGTTGAACTTATATGAACTTACATTTTAACTTACATTCAGTGTTTTAAACAAACAAAACTTGAAGTTTCAACTGCAAATATGCATATTCAATAATATAATAAAAACAAGTTCTTTATGAATGTAATCACAATAATAATTCTAAGTTACTGGGAGAGTTTTCTGTCTTGCTCGTATAAGAAATATTTTGAATGCTTGCTCATTTTCTGGTTATATTTCCATCTGCATATGTTCATGTACATCCTGTAATGTTACATTTATATATAAGGTATAATTCAGAGGTTTCACATTTACATATGATGGCTGTTACCAAAATATAGTTCTAAACATGTTATAATAGAATGATAGAAAATCTTTGATTTAGCATAATAGCTGTATGGTCATTTGCACTTATTTTGTGATAAACTGTATTTTAAAGCAACTCTATCTTTGAGGGCAAGTGTGTGCGCTTCATTTTTACTTTTGGTTCAAGAAGTTTGAAGACTGTAAAATATGTTGCATGCTGTTTTGTGAATTAATATAATATAATATACTATAATATCATTGATCGATTTACAATATCTATGCACATAGCACATTTTCAACAGTTCAATTATCAATTTTCCTTTATAAAAGAAAAGTAATTATGTATATTTTAATGGGGTAAAAAAAGTAATTTTTTTCTTGATATGTTTACCAACAAGGAGATTGTACAGCACAACAAATTGTACAGTATATAATTTAACACTAACACACATCCCCTAAAAACAGAGTTGCTTATTTTGGTTTTAATTGTGTCTGGGTTTAATCTTTTTGATCCCTTAGCCTTGCATTTGTTTACTAAGAGTTCCTATCCTAAAAATGAATGATTTGTATGACTGTGAATTGTTTCTCCTGCCCGAGGTCTTGTGACACAATAAGGAGAACAATAATCTCAGAATGCCTGCTGCATGTGCCTTGATGGATTTGTAATGTTATAATACACAAATATTCACCATTCCCTTTTATTTTTCACCCAACAGCAGCCAAAAGCTTGTTGAACAAGAAGACAGATGGTGTGAAGGTGGGTTAAATCAGTTTCCTATTCATTTTTTGGCAAAACTAAAATGTATAAACAACATGAGTACTTGGCAATGCCTAAAAATAATCTTGCAGCAGAACATTGTGCATTTTTTATATTTGTGTTTTTTGTTGGATGTTTTTTTCCAGAAATTCTGAGGTCTTTAATTGGATCAGTTTATAGTTAATATATTAGACTGCTGGGTGGCATTTTGATAAATTCCATTTCAATTCCAATTTTCAGGTTTTATTTAGGAAATAGATAACATTTTGGTAATAAAATTAATATTTGATCTTTCAGTCATTTAATGAAAAGTTTAGTTTAGTTAATTCCCTGAATTTGTTGGAAATTAAATGGAATTACCCATCATTTTCATTTTAATGTTGTCTTGCTTACTGAATATGAATGTGTTTCAGCATTCCAATATTTTTCTTTTACTTATGGGGAAATTCACTAAAAGTAATCTTTAGGAATTCACAAAAGAAAGGAAAGAAATGCAATCAATAATAATCCTATAATCTACATAGAAAAGACTTTTTCTTAAAATTAATGACTATTACTTAATTCAAATACACATAGTGAAGCACTATGCCAGACACCATAAAATATGCAGGTTTTGTTGAAATATTGTTTAGTGAATTTGCCCCATCTTCTTTCCACTCAAAGTTTTTCAGTTCCCGAGTTTCTAGTCTAATTTTATTTTCTCATCTAGAATTTTATTTTCTGATCATTTAATCTAAAACAGTTCACAAGAGTTTTCTGACATGAGTAACAAAATCTGATGTTGGTTTGTCTCACAATCCTGTCACTCAAGTCTATGTGTTTATCAGATTTTACATAAGAAAAATGTAAAATAATTGGGCATAATGTAAAATAATCCGTTCTTGATATAAATGAATAAAATTATAATTATTAATAAGTAATAATGTAAATTGCCAATCACAAGCCATTTTACATTCATAATGTGAAATTTGAAACAGGATATTCCACATGAAAATACATAATGGTCAGAAATTAATTGGATCGTGAAAAGCAAATGTTTCAGACAAGAATAAAGCCTGACTGAGTTTACTAAATGCCTAAACTGCTATTTGGCGAACATTATCCAGTAGCCCACTCCAATCCAATAGCCTAAGTGATATCAACAGAAAGTAATTCAAGTTATAGCACTTTGATTAAAGATTATGAAGGCAAATTATTATTTTTGTTGTTGTTGTTTTGGAAAACGTGTACTAATGAATAATTTACCATTAGACTGGGAACATGCATTAAGAAAGTTCTGACTGCAATATGTAGAGTGTAAAAAGTTAATTTTATAAAGAAAGAAAGTAATTTAAGAAAATTGTCACCATTGTGTGTGAGTTGCTGTATCTTCAGATCATCAGCTCCCTCACGTGTATCTGTGTTTGTCAGTATATCTGTGTATTTTTCTATTTGTGGATGCCCTGTCACAAAATTCCTTTTTTCCCCTAGTCGTGTAATTTTGTAACCTTAGTGTGATGCATCACACCCCATCAGTGTGATATTTGGTAATGTGTGATGTGTGATCTGCTCCTCGTCCCACTTACAGGTTAACAACAAAACCAACCTAGCCAGCAGCCCCAAAGACACAGGCCCCGCCCCAGCACTGGTACCCATGACAACACCCCTGCACCTGCACAACCTCTCCCCTGAAGACCCTCGCCCTTTGACCAACAAGCCAGATTTGCTTACTTTTCACCATAACACAAAAGTTCTGTTCCAAAACCTAGTGAGCTTCCTTGCTGTCTATTAGCTACACAGGCAGCTAGTTTCTAAGGCAACATCCTAACAGTCAAACAATCTCATACACGATCAAACACCAAAACAAAATGGCAGTTATTGCATAAAGCAAACACAATTCACATTGGATTCCAACAGATTTTTATGTTAGCATGTTGCTAAGCTAACAATACAATAACAAGAAGAAAACATGTAGGCCTACCCAGATGTTGGGTGTCATGAATTGCCCCGAGACATGAAGGTAGAGGATCCAAATGCAGTAGTTTATTGAAGGGGTAATCCACAAACATAATCCAAAGGCAGGCAAAGGTCATACATAAATAGGCAATCCAAAACAACGACAGAGTAAGGGGCTGAGGCAAACAGAGTAATCCAAAAACAGGCAGAATAACAAGACCAGGAACCAAAATATGGGATAACCAGTATACAAGTCTTAAAAAAAGCAGTAAAGACTCCGGGCTTATATAGGGTGAGCTAACCGTGCTAATGAGACACAGGTGCAAACAATGATTGCTGATGAGACCAGGCAGAGGATTATGGGGAATTAAGTCCTTGATAGAGTAGCAGAAGTCTGGGATGGAGTGCCTTCTAGTGGACAACCAGGGCACTCCAGCTGGTGATCGTGACATAACCCCTCCTCAAAAGGAATGGCTTCCCGACACTCCAAAACAACAGAAGTTCAAGTCCAGGAGGGAGGCGTAGCGGACCAGGGGGAGGGATGGTGGGCCAGGCCCATGTGGTGGAAGAGGGCCTGGAGACAGAGGTAGACCAGGGTACCAGGGCGGAGCAGATGACCACCAAGGCGGATCAGGCGGGACTGCAATAGAGAGCACAGAGGGGTTAACAATAACAGGACAGGCAGACAGTTCAGAGATGGCATCATTGGCTATGACAGGGCAGACAAGGGATTCAGGGATGGCCTCTTTGACCATGACAGGGCAGACTATGAGCTCAAAGGCAGCCTCCTTGGCTATGACTGGACAGGCAGAGAGTTCAGGGACATCCTTCTTGGCCGTGACAGGAGAGGCAGGGAGCTCAAAGGGCAACCGCTGTCGTTGAAACAGGACAGACAGGGAAATCACAGGCTGGCACTGACTGAGCTCTGGGGCTTGAGTGGACTCTGGCACAGATTCACGGACCAGAGCAGGCTCTGGAGCGGATTCATGGACTGGAGCGGGCTCAGGAGCTGACTCATGAACTGGAGCAGGCTCTAGACCAGGGCTGTCCAAACTCGGTCCTGGAGTGCCGGTGTCCTGCAGAGTTTAGCTCCAACTTGCCTCAACACACCTAACTGGAAGTTTCTATGCCTAGTAAGAGCTTGATTAGCTGGTTCAGGTGTGTTTAATTAGGGTTGGAGCTAAACTCTGCAGGACACCGGCCCTCCAGGACTGAGTTTGGACAGCCCTGCTCTAGACCATACTCGTGGACTGGAGTAGACGCTGCTGCCTCAGAAGTGTGTATAGCCCAGACACACAAAATGGCAACCGCCATTATTGGAAGGGCTGGGCTTGAGAGCACCGAGATCACTGGGATGCCTGCTGCTTACACTGAAATCAGCAGTGGGTCCACACTGGACATCAGCCTTACTTGCTTCAAGAGCAATGTTCATGATGGCCGGAAACACTGGCGTGGTGTCCATGATGGCTGAAGATTGGCAAAATGTCCATGACGCCTGGAGACTCTGGTGTGGTGGCCATCTTGTGAAGGGGAAGCATCCTCTACTTCCCCAACAGTGAAAGAGGAGCCACTATGCATTAGCGCACAGTCCGAAAACTCAGCCAGTGACTCTCGTGGACCATCACGGATGAGTTTAGATTGATAAAGTCCATTGAGTCCATAACAAAGGAGATCAATGAGAGCATAGTCTAGGAGGTCAGAGAACTTAGCAATATTTAGAAAGTCCTGGATGTGTTCCTCGCGGGATCGATTACCTTGACTTACTGCTGGATCCATGTTGGCTAAGTCTTCTGTCATGAACTGCTCAGAGACATGGTAGAGGATCCAAATGCAGTAGTTTATTGAAGGGGTAATCCAAAGGCAGGCAAAGGTCATACACAAATAGGCAATCCAAAACAACAACAGAGTAAGGGGCTGAGGCAAATAGAGTAATCCAGAGAACAGGGAGATTTACAAGACCAGGAACCAAGATACAGGAGAACCAGGAGACAAGGCCTCGGAAATGCAGTAAAGACACATACACAACTTAGCAAACAGTGAGAACCGGGCTTATAGGGTGAGTTAACCATGATAATGAGACACAGGTGCAAACAATGAGTGCTGATGAGACCAGGCAGAGGATTATGGGGAATGAAGTCCTTGATAGAGTGGCAGAAGTCTGGGATGGGTGAAATTGGGTGAAATAGTGAAATTTGAGATTAGAGATTAGATTGTACTATATTTCATGTTTCAGTACATACATATATTTTAGTCAACGTTTCTTGGAATTCTGAGATTGGTTTATCTGAAAAGGATATGATGCTGCCTTAGGATTTTGGCTAATGTTGTGTCCTAAATTTTGGAACAGCTTTCACATTCTTGATTGGCTATCATGCTAATGCTAATAATCAAATGCATCACTTTTAGGCCTTAAACTATGTACAGTAGTTTAAGGTATATAAAACAGGTTAAGGCCTTGTTAACTCCATATTTTCATATCAAGCAAAAATAAAAGACAATATATGCAAGGAAAACCAAGGGTTTGTCAATCTGGCACTGTTGGCGTGTGTCTACCCAAAGGTCAAAGACCTTGCATGATTTTACTCACCTCTCATGTCACCTTTATGTAATACATGTGTTGTTTTTCCATTGAACTCTTAGTTCCTGGAAATTTAGGGTTGTATTCAATCAAATTGTCTTTGAAACATCAAAAGTGACTGCTGCTACTTGATGTTTTGTAATGATATAGTTTTATGCCATTTCAAGCACAAAATCCATATAATGCTTGTGGTTTTGCTTGCACAGTCATGGTGTATTGCCATTAGTGTACTATTTTTGCACATTTGCATATCCCATTAGTTTAAATCTAAAGCTTGTCAAATAAGAGTGTCTTTCTCTGACAGATGCATAATTCAAGTACTTGGAGCGAATGTTTTGAAGTGCCTGGCTTGTGTTAGCATTGCTTTGATAGGGTTGTATGCTTGGAGCTCATTGCTGTGTGTAGCTTGACATTGTTTGCCTTCCATAATGACGCAGACATGCACGTGAACAAATGTCTCTCAGACTGACGACACTATGACGCACTCGTACTAACACACATAGACCGTTTCTCTCTCTCTCTTTGACACACATGCACACTGTGAGGGTGATGCTTCTTAGATGACAAGTGTGTGTATGTAATCTTCTTTAATCTGGTGGCGATTAAACAAGACATCATCAATTCCGCTCAGTCCTGCTCAAAGACCACCAGGCTGATTAAGTACATCTGTCAGTGTGTGTGTGTGTGTGAGTGACCTAGGGATCACCTCATAGCAGTGATCCACAGCTTCTTTGTTTTAAAGAAAGAATATATTATGTTACAAGAGAAAACTGATCCAAAATCTGTAGAATTTCTAGTGATTTATTTAATAATTTCCATAAATCAAACATCAATCAGATATATCGCAAGCAATAGATTTAAACACGTATACAGTAATATGTCAGTCGTTTTCACTGACATAAAAATTTGCACTGTACTGTATGTATGTTGAGCGTACAATACTGACTACTACTACTATTAAGTATTTTTTATGGTTTTGAATGAAGTCTCTTATGCTTATCAAGTCTGCATTTATTTGATCAAAATGCAGTAAAAACAGTAATATTATCCCACACGATCCTTCAGAAATCATTCTAATATGCTGATTTGGTGCTCAAGAAACATTTGTGACCCTAGACCACAAAACCAGTCTTAAGTCGCTGGGGTATATTTGTAGCAATAGCCAAAAAAACATTGTATGGGTCAAAATTATCGATTTTTCTTTTATGCCAAAAATCATTAGGATATTAAGTAAAGATCATGTTCCATGAAAATATTGTGTAAATGTCCTACCGTAATTATATCAAAACTTAATTTTTGATTAGTAATATGCATTGCTAAGAACTTCATTTGGACAACTTTAAAGATGATTTTCTCAGTTTTTAGATTTTTTTGCACCCTCAGATTCCAGATTTTGAAATAGTTGTATCTCGGCCAAATATTGTCCTATCCTAACAAACCATACATCAATGGAAAGCTTATTTATTCAGCTTATATATCAGCAGATGATGTATAAATCTCAATTTCATAAAATTGACCCTTATGACTGGTTTTGTGGTCCAAGTTCACATTTCTTATTATCAAGACTGAAATATTGATAATATAGTTTATATATTTTGAACACAATTCTTTTTGCACTTCTGATTGCACTTCTTTTTAAATTGCTTAGGCAAGAAAATGTCTGCTAAAATGTAGATTTAAGCTATTCCAGTTCCAAATTATACTCCAAACCATTAGGATATTTTTTATTCCATCTCTTCTCATGAGCTGAACTGGAAAAGCAGCCATTTCCGAGAATCAGGATATGACTAATGAGTCAACTTCTAAATTATTAGAGGACAAATCCACATGCATTAGAGATTTCAGGTTTATTTCTGAGGTGTAGTTTGCTAAAGCACTGGCGATATGTATGGAAAACTTTCAGCATGAATGGGAGGAAGAAGGTTGTATGTGTGTTTTAGATGGGGGTCCAGACTGCGTTATCAGGCACATGCGAGTAATGAGACTCTGTTCTGATAGCCTTGTTTTGCCAGTTGGATTTATTTAGTAGTTTGTTTTTATATTTTTTCTTTAATACCTGAAAAACAAAGTCATTTGCAGTTCCATGCATGTTGTGTCTGGTGCTCAGTCATTATATGCCATTATACTGTATCAAGCTTCTTTTTTATATACAAATCCTTTTTTTTTCACTCCTTTTCACTCTTTCAGGAGCCACAAACTACCGTGATCCACAACCCAGTGGACAGAAACAAGGTAATATGACGCATTCCTGTTAGCAGTGGTGAATCAAAAATAGAAACACCATAAATGAGACTGTGTCCGGTGTCCAGTCTAAAAGTGATTCACAAGTATTCTTTCATATTTCCCCAGGAGTCTACAGAGAGTGCCAACACAACCATCGAGGACGAGGACATTAAAGGTAAAGCTTGGCTTCTCTCTGCCTGTAGACGTGCCGTTTGTTGCTGTTTTCCCTCCTCAATATGTCTTCCATCTGTGCTTCTCCTCAGTCATATGTACACTCTTTCTTGTTTATTTTCCCCACCGAATTTGTACTGCCCGTTGCTGCCATTCTCCCCTCCCTTTCATCCTTCGTTCGTTTCCCCGCATAAGGGTGTCTGTTTCAGTATTTCTTGTCGAATGTGCTATTTGAAATGTCTTCTTTTTCGTTTGTCCTGCTCCTGTTGTTTCTTCCTCTCATTGGTTCAATGTACAGCCAGGCGCTTTGGAAACCTCAGCATTAATTCAATCTGGCAACCCGCGGGCCGCCCGCAAAACTCCGAGCCCAAGCAGGCGCCCCAATCCTCGGTGCAGAGTAAGTCTGTAATGGGCAGGAGACAAAATCACCCCGTCCTCCCCTAACGTCGTTCAAATGCTTCGTACCCCTCTTGTATGAACGAGAGGCCCCTCAAAAACTCAAATCTGCCCTTTTAAGGATATTCTTTATTCATCAATTCTCCGAATGTTTTAATCCATCCAGCTGCTTCTATCAGACACACGTTTGTGTCTGCCTATTCTTCACGGACTGTGCATTTAAGGCCAAGAAAATCATAAATCACAACAGCTTTAAAAAAAAAACCCACATCAAATTCCAATTTAGATTAGCTTTAAAAAATGTTTTGTCAAAAAAAACTCCAGTCTTTGAAGGAGAGGGAGACATAGATGCGTGTAGCATGTGTTAGAAAGGCTTGATGGATTAAAAGCAAGTAAATGGGAAATCAGGTTTTAATGTGTAAGTACCAGAATGTTCTTTCAAATGTGCTCTTCATGAAAAGACACCCTCTCACATCTCAAATTATCTCGACGTGGAAGAAAGACCCTTCTTTTGCCTTTAGCACTCTTCATTCTTGCCAGAAAACCACCTGACTACCTTTTAGCTCTCTGTAGGTGCTATAGGCCTTCCGGTTGCACTACTAACAAACCTCTTCTTAGAACACCAACAGGTTTAGGGTGGATCAAAAAAAAAAATAGATAAAATAGATAAAAATAGATAAATATAAAATTTTATTATTTTATACTACACAACATATTCTACATATTGTGTAATATATATATATATATATATATATATATATATATATATATATATATATATATATATATATACATATATTTAGTATCTCTCCCCCCGTCCCACCAATCCAACCTGAAAACAATTTAGATTTATTTGTGTATTTTCAAACAAATAGAATCACTTTGGATTTGTTTAAGCTCAGTAATATGGAATGGACCTAAACCAGTATTGAAAGGACAATACGCAGTTTTTCAACGTCAGACTCTGTTTGCACTTTATGTTCACATGACCATAAGACAAAATGCATTTTGTCTAGAGTCTGTGTTTCACATGATGAAAAAAATATTTGTTTTTAGGGCGGTCAGTAGATTAAAAATATTAATTGAATTCCATACGTGGTATGTGGATTTGTTAATCAAATAAATTGCAGTAAATGCATGTGTAAATATTTTATCAGAAACATTACATTATTGTGAAAGCTTCGATTTGAGATATGACAACTGGATTTAGAAATGAATGTTACATTTTAATACTCTGATTAATCGCACTTTAACAGTGTGATTGAGAGCCCTGATTCCTTTATTGTTGTCATTTTTTGTAATGGCTTTTAAACAAAAACCACTCTGATATCTTATGAAACACAGAAGAGAATGGTGTTTCCTCATATGCTAACAGCGGCATTATGCTGAATAATGAAAATGATGTTGAAAAAAGCTTGTAGGCCCCATGTTACAAAGCATGTCCATTCTAAGAGAAACCAAGCATTAGATGGAATGCTTTTCTGAAGAAAAGTAAAGTCCTCTTTTTCTCATTTGAAAGCCGCAAACCCTTTTCCATCTCATTTGTCATTCAGTGCCTTCCGGGCGAAAGACATCAGCTAGCAGACGTATCCATTCCTTTTTTTTCTTTCCATCTATTAATTTGCAGACACCATAAACTCAATGCTGGAGAATGAGTGATTTAATGATATAATTAATATTTCACATTAAATGAACTGTTAAATATTCAAAGTACAAAGTACATTTAACGTCTTTTTGCCCGGTGGGCTGGAGTTATTATGTCATCATCAGTAGAAGTAGATACATTGCGCTCGTTTTATTTGGTGCTTTCATAAGAAATTGCCTTTTTGACCAATTATGAGCCATCTCTTTGCTGTCCCTTAGCTTGCCAAGTTATCAATAAAGGTAAATTTAAACTTTAATACTTTGAATGAAAGTGTTGCCTGTGATTTTCCACCAGTAAACACTGCTCATTCTGAAACTCATCGTAGAGCACTAGGAGTTCTTTTGGGTGCCCTTTGTTTATCAAGTGTCAAAATTGCCTCTTGTTAATAATACAGTAAACGGAACAAATACAGATTGTGCATAGTCATTATATAAAATTCACACAACCTCTGTGAAAGCCATTTAGGGCTGGGCGATATAACCTTTTATAAAATCTTATATAAAATCAATAAATCTCAATATTTACAGTATGTATTTGTTTGGAAATGACTTGGAGGATGGAGCTTGTCATTTTTATTCTTTTTTACTTAAATAGGCAGGTTTTCCACACTGTTTTTCACTAAATGAACACAAGAAAATGTATATTCTATTTAAATGCATCATTACCTGCATTTATGATGCCATTCAGGAACTTCAGTGAACATGCCTGACGCAAAAGAATCGTTGAATCAGTTTTGAATTGATTCACTGAAATGTGCAGTTTGATCTGATTCATTGCCACGAATCAAACTTACCATCTCTGTCAACATTTTGTACATTACTGAACATGAACATTACTGAAAACACTCTCATATTCATGAAATGAACTCTCAGAAAAAAAGTACATTACTTTAGCTACTAATATATACACTTTAGGTACTAATATGTACTTTTAAAGTAGTAATATGTATATTTAAAGTTCAAATATGTATCATTTAGGGATAAATAAAGTAAAAAGATGTGTATTATTTTTCTGAGAGTGTATAGATAAAAAAGGATTATGAAACTAGTCCAATCACAGACTCTCTAAGAAACGTATAATGGCCAATAATAATTATGGTATTTATGATTCATAGCAAATATTCTATAAATCGCCCAGCCCTGAAGCCAACTAATACCTGCAAAGACAGAAGCTATAAAGGTTCACTGTAAATTTTGTCTGGTGCTTTCTAAACAAAGGTTTGCATTTTTTGGATTGCATAAATTCAGAAATGAGTTGGGATGTTGATTAATAATTTTGATTCTCACGCTGTGAGGGTGTCTGACTCACACGCTAGACATCTCCGTGTGTTTCAGCCCGAAAGCAGGAGATCATAAAGGTGACCGAACAGCTGATTGAATCCATCAACAACGGAGACTTTGAGGCTTACGCGTGAGTGAACGCACAAACCTGTCGCCATGACAAGCGCAGCCCCTCTTAAGAACACTAATGCATTGCTTTTATTTTCTCTTGATTACTGAGATCATTTTTAATGGTCTGCTCCATCTATATTTAAAACCAAGCCTCACTATATAACAGCTTCAAATGTGACATGTTCACATTGAATATTAACAGTCTAAAATCGGCTTTTAATGCTTTTGGACTAATGTCTGCACTCAAATTAAAACTTTTAGCTTTACTTTCTACTCTTTTTTTCACAGAAAGATTTGCGATCCTGGCCTTACTTCTTTTGAGCCAGAAGCTTTGGGAAATCTGGTGGAGGGGCATGACTTCCACCGGTTCTACTTTGAGAACGGTATTTAGATTCATATCATTTCACACTCAGTATCATGATGAGTTTTGATTACAACAGTGTTTTGATCACTGTATTTCTGCCATCTCCTTTAGCACTGTCCAAAGGTAATAAACCAGTACACACTATCTTGCTGAACCCCCATGTGCACCTGATCGGAGAGGATGCGGCATGTATCGCGTACATCCGTCTGACCCAGTACATGGATGGCAGTGGGATGCCACGCACCATGCAGTCAGAGGAGACCCGTGTCTGGCACCGTCGAGATGGCAAGTGGCTAAACATACACTTCCATCGCTCTGGAGCCCCCAGCGTGCCCATCATGTAAGACTCATAGAGCATCTCTACTGTTTAATGTATACGATAATTATATTGATCACAAAAGGGTAATTCAAAGGAAAATGCATGAAAAGCTTTTCATCGTTTAATTTGAAAAGGTTTCTGCGGAGTCTGATCTCTCAAGAAATCCAACATTTTAAATACTTATACTTTTATTCAATAAGCACGCATTAAATTGATCATAAGTGACTGTAAAAGATCTCCATTTTAAATAAATGCTGTTCTTTTGAACCTTCTATTCATCAAAGAATCTTGAAAACAAATGATCACGATTTCCACAAAAATAAAAAGCCGCACAACTGTTTTCAACATCGATAATAAGAAAAGTTTCTTGAGCACCAAATCTGCATATTAGAATTATTTCTGAAGGATCACGTGACACTGACAACCAGAGTAACCCCTAGCTGCTGAAAATTCAGCTTTGCATTACAGGAATAAAACAATTACATTTTAAAATATATTAAAATAGAATACAGTTATTTTAATTTGCAATAATATTTGACGATATTTCTGGTTCTTTGTCAAATAAATAAATTTAATAATTAAAAACATAAAGAAAAAATCTTTAAAAAAAAAAAAAAATTTTGAATGGTATATTTGAAGACACATATGCAGAAATAATGGCCTGAGAATGATAAACCTGTTATTATTCCTAGTGGCTTAGTTGCGCTAAATGAAGAAATATCGGTCAAAAGGATACATTACTTTAACATGACTTTATAATTTAGTGGAATTTGTTCATTCTAATTTAATATCATGTTTATTAATGTTATTGATGTGTGTTTGTTTGTGTGTATATTTTGTAGTTAATGGAATATTAGGCTTCAATTTTTCCCAACTGAGGAGAAACCATCAGCAAAAACCCAACTGTCTGTCAGTCAAGCTGGAGGTGTGTCTCCTAAGCCACACCTGCTTTCCAACAACCACGCCCCTCTCCCCTCCCCCTCGAGGGTCGTTTACATGTTACCGCACATGGACCAGAGAATTCAAGCATTTTGCTAAAGGTCATCACTTACACCAAAACCCGTGGGCCATTCGCATATATGGACAGTAATAAAAGGAGTGAATTTTTAACATGTTCTTTTCTGTTTCTTTTTTTTTAAAGCTGTTTTGGTATGCATTTTAAATGTATAGATATGTAAAGAGAATCACCTTTCCCCAAGTCTGTACTGTATTTTTATGTCTATTTATGTGTGTGCAATATATCAAATTTTGAAAGATAAGAATGTTAATATTGAGCTTGCTATTGTTCTGGTGATGTACATATGTCGTGATCGTTCAGATAAAAAAAAGATAAAATAAAAATGTTAAAAAAAAAAACTTTAAGAAACTTTTAAAACCACATACTTTAAATTCTGGCTTATGGCAAAATTAAAAATGTTAGTAAATGCTGCCAAAAAGCTTTGTTTATATTCGCTAGCTTACAATGTTTGGCTCCTTAAAGATTATGATTTACTTTACTTGATTTAAGAGAACTGCAGAATACTAATATGGACTGTATGTTTACCTTTATGTCATAGAATATGAGAAAAAAACAGATATCAAAGAGAATGTAGCATATATGATACATCAAACATTGACAAGCATTGGGTAATGCACGGAGGACTATTTTTTGAATGACCATGCTGTTTTGTTTATGTTGTGTAATTCATGGTTTCCTTATCAAATTGTTTATTTCTTTCAATATCATAAGGATCTGATATGGTAATGATGACAGCGTTTATCGTCATGACCCAACATATCTAGAAGTATCACCCTACCTTCAGATCTATGTAGCTTAATTTTCCTATATTGAGTGGCTGTAAAAAATATTATCCTTTGACTTTATATCATGGCTGTATGAGAAAAAGAAACATAAGTAGCTTATGAGAAACTACATGTATCATTTTCACATATATGTGTGCTCTTTATTTACCCTGACATTATTTTCGCCCCTTGGCAAGAAGAGCGAAAGTGAGTCGAGCCTGATTTACAAGCATGCACACTGCCCTTAGTGGCGACTCAGTGTCTGTGTGCCACTTAATCGGAAGCTGATGTCATAGAAGGTGATGTTGCAATGGAATGGTCTTCCTCGAGGAAAAACCTCACCACTACTGGGCTATGCCAACACCATGCTTTCCGTTTACTCCGTGTTCCCTTTTCTCTTCTTAAAGACATTTCCTCTGCTGATACTTACAGAACCTCAATGCCAATATGAGGATGTGAACTACATAATTTGTTGCCATGGTGGCACTAGCAAATCAACATATTTAATGAAAAATTCAATAAATGTGTGATATGTACTGTATGCATGGTCATGTTTCAATTTCCTCTTCAAACACAACCATAAAATAATGACCATAACGTGACACTTATACACTTTTATTCTCGTTCAGCCATATACACACACTGCAGCCAAGGTATAGTGTTTAAATGTCTTTTTTAAAAGTCATATAGTAAACTAATACATGCCTTTAAGGATAGATATTCATGTACTATATATATGCATATTTTTATCTCCACAGACATAGAATGCGGATTCAGTAAATCAAACGTGGGCCAGTCACAGTGAAAGTAGTAGCATTGTTCAAATGAATGACATTGCTCAGTTTAGAGGATGACTTTTAATGCTGTTCCAGGGCCAGTTTCCCAAACCCAAATTATCATAAGGGGGGAAAAAAGCATACACTCTAAAAAATGCTGGGTTAAAACGGGACAAACCCAGCTACTGGGTTGTTTTGACCCAGCGGTTGGGTTCAAAACAACCCACCCGCTGGGTCAAAACAACCCAAAAGCTGGGTTTGTCCCTTTTTAACCCAGCGCTGGGTTATATTTAACCCAGCATTTTTGAGTGTAGCTGGCCTCAGATCAGCAGGAAAAAACAACCTCTGCTAACACAGCTGTATTAATCTGCAGTTAAAAAGGAACTTCCCAATATTCTGAACTGAAGCCAACCTGTTATTTGAACCGTAAAGAATATTCCCACTTATGTTTCATGACAGACACAAAGTATCTAAATAAAACACATCAAAATAAAAAAAATTATAAAAAAAAAAAACATACATCCCTTATGCTCACTTCCGAAACCAGTAACATATTTTAAAAGCGTTCACCATCATAAATACCTCAGAGCAAGATTCCTCGACACATACTGATATTGAGCAATATGTACAGAACAAAATTTATATAATTTGAAAATAAAAATCACATTTTTGTTTTCACACACACTCAAAAACACATACTCAAAAGAAAAGAATAAATTCAGAAAGTTAAAAATAGAATCATATGCATAACTTAACTGATCACTGGAATTTGATTCCACCTTTGCTTCCTGAGTCCCTCTTTAAATTCTTGCTAAATTAAGTTTAAAACCATAAGCACATGATAATGTGTTCTATTGCAACAAAAAGCTCTACTGAAATGTGATGATAATGATGATGATGATAGAACTGCTACAGATCACAGACACAAAGAGAGGGGTGAGACGAAAAAGACAGTCGTCTAACCATAGAAACAATCTGTTATTAATAAGTGACTGCTGCTAGCTAAGCATGCCTGCTAATATCCATACAGGTGGCTAATGTGATCTACTGTCATTTTAAAAATGCATATTATATATACTCTCCATGGACAGAATACACAGACACACAATACCCCAACAGCTGATAAAGAAGGCAAGAAGTTTTCAGACATCTCAACCGTTGAGATCAAAAGAGCATGTCATGATGTGGCGATATAATGCAACGATATTCAAAAGTTGTGGTAGGCAGTGCAGTACAGGTTCTGTTAGTTCAAGCTTAAATGTTCTGAGAATGAACAACCAGGACTCTTTTTTTCTGTTTTGATAAAAGCTTTTTTGGTTATTGTGATTTCTTTTATTCGTTTGTGTTCATTATTTCATTTGTATTATAATTGAGGGATTAGGAAAGGAAAGGAAAGGACACCAGTTGGTTACAATGAAAGACAAACAGATAAACACTTGTGGTAAACTGGGGAAAATAAGGAGAGAGAAAATATTGTCTGTTGACTTAAACTGGGCGAACATCCAGTTTGACTGGACAGGAAGACTGAAAGTGGCAGGAGTGAAGTGCACTCTGGGATTGCATGAGCATGGTGCATAGGAGTGGTTAGGAGGGCAGACAGTCTCAAAGAGAGGAGCGATGGAGATAGGGAGAGGAAAATGAAGGGGGAAACCATCACTCGGACTTCTCTTCAGCTTCCTCCCTCTCTTCCTCTCAGTCGTTTTGGGCACAGTAGTGGTGAATGAGGTGATGGAGGTGATGCTGTAGGTTGTCATGGGGCTCAGACCGATCGTCTATCTGCTCCACGCACACCCGCTTCTGTCCCCCAGCATCCCTCACTACTGACCTCCTGTAGGTTCTAGACTTCTGCATCCTCGTCCTGTGAGTGAGACAGAAAGAAAGAAAGAGGGCAGAAATCAGCTTTTCTGTCCTTCCAAAAGATTTCAAGAGAAAAAAAACCCATGAAAATACCATAGTGCTTTTTTAAAGTGTAAATTCAGATATCTTATAGGAGAGAAGAAAAAAATGTTATTAGAGAAAATTAAATATAAAGACATGCTTTGTTAATAAATATACACACATCACTGCCGAATGTAGAAATTCTTAACACCCAATAAAATCTCTACAGAATATTTGTATAAAAATTACATACAGTACCACAAATTTGGGTCAGATTTTTAAAAAGAAATTATTTTATTATAATTGTATTATTTTACTTTTATTTAGCAAGGATGCATTTAATAAATCAAAAGTTACAGTAAAGGCATTGTACATATTTTATACTGTATGTATATGTGTGTGTGTGTGTATATATATATATATATATATATATATATATATATATATATATATATATAATTCTATTTCAACTAAATTCTGTTTTGAATTCTTTTTAATTTTCTATCCATAAAAGAATCCTGGACTAAGCAGCACAACTGTTTTCAATGGACACTAATAAGAAATGTTTCTTGAGTACCAAATCAGCATTTCAGAATGATTTCTGAAGGACAATGTGACACTAAAGACTGAATTAACGGCTGCTGAATATTTAGCTCTGCCATCACAGAAGTATTACAAAATAAAGTAGTATTTCTAATATCGTATTTCACAATATTAATGTTTTTACTGTATATTTCATAAAATAAATGCATCCTTGGTGAGCATAAGAGACTTCTTTTAAAACATAAACGTCTTACTGACACCACACTTTTTGAACATAGTGTAAAGATTTTTCCCCCTATACTTGCCCCCCATACACACACTGTCACACTAATATGCACACAAATGCCATGCCTGTCTCTCAAACCTCCTGATCACAGATCCATCAGGCTGCTGTATTTCCTGTTCTACCACTTGAGGGATCTACACCTTCCTAAAACCTCCAAAGTAGCTTAGAGCCTGAGGGAATGAGGCACACACTACATTAGCACTAAATGAACCCCGATGAAAAGGAGTAACTATTTGGGTATGATGGACCATACAGCAGAGGATGCCTTAAATATTCATGGCTATGTTCAAAATAGAATAGCACTATATTATCAGTAGTATTTCTGCAGTATGTGAATTTTCTGTTTGCATGGAGTACTTGGATGACCAACATTTGCAAAGAATAATGTATAACATGATGCAATGCACTTGACTTGACTGGATTATTATAATCTCTTATGAATTATTAATATTAATATTTTGACACAAAATTTGATAAAAAGTAAAATAACCATCTTTATTTCCAAGATGATCATGAATGCTGTAATACTATATTTTTAACAGTAGGCATGAATTCACAATAAACATTGTAATCACATGCAACGTAGTGAAATCATGTTTAATTGATTGAGTGGCATCCAGTCATCATACTAGAAATGTAAACTATTTGCACTTTTTGTCTTTTCTTCTGTCAGTCTGATTTTAAATTATATTATTATAGTCAGAAGAGATGTGCGTAACATATCAAGGTGATGAACTGGAACAAACTATAATAGAACTTTTGGCAAGAAAAATAAATATTATGGGCATAAAGCTAGGACAGTGGTAATTCTGGAATGTTCTCCTTAAAATACTGCTAATCTTTCAAATCGGATGTTGTAAAAATGTCAGGAATGATTGCTGTGATTGGCAGCTCACCTGGGTGAAGTCATCCCGGGCAGAGGGCAGGTCTGTGGTGAGGAAAGGATCCTCCTTATGCTTTTCCAGCTGTTCTCCATCTATCATTGTCGTCCGGACCACCTGTCTGACTTGGCCTACAGCAGATTCCCCCTTTGAAGCTAGCATGCGGTCTTGCTCATGGAAAGTCACCTGAAATAAAACAAAAGACGTTCAGCAAAACTTTTAAAGGCCCATATCTTTGATGATTTAGATTAATTCAGTTTTCATTAATTAATTAATAGTTTCATTACATGATTAAGTAAGCAAAGTATTACACACCTCTGTCTGATGTCCTTCACTCTTCAGTACTGTCCTCTTTATTACTTTCGAGTATCTGTCCCCCGGTGCCACGCTGATAGGCTGCTGGGCGGAGCCCTCCACCCTCACCTGCTCTGTCTCCACCCCATCAGATGACACACATCGTCGAATGACCTTCCTGGTCACCTGAGAAGGTGAGAGAGCGAGGTAAACAAGTCTGATTGGATATGATGTATTGGTTGGTTAGATGGATGGATGAAAGGGTGAATGGATGACTGGTAGTTGACATGTAATTGCAAAGTTACTTATAGTTGGTAGAATCTCTAGCAGTGGACTATCAAAAAGTGTTTCCAAAGATGGATGGATGGATTAAAGGAAGGATGGACCACAAGATGGATAATGGGTAGATGGATGGATTTAAGGGTGAATAAATAAGATGGTTGGATTAAAGGATGGATGAATGGATGTTTACCTTCTTCACAACCAAGTTTCCCTGTGTATCTGTATACTGCTCTTCTGTTACCGACTGTGGAGGAACATCTGGAACATCATCACCCTGTAGAAGAAACCAGATACTTAATACATGTCAATGACTAAAGCAGTGTTCACCTTAAAAGGAAACAGCTGCCCCAGCTTGGATAAAGGTTAGGGTTAGCATAAGAAGAATAATAAAGAAATAATATTGAAAATATTCATCTAATATAGAAAGGAGTACACTTCCCGTAGAAGTTGTCCATTTTAGGGTGATTAAGGGTCAATAACTCTAGAAATATACTATATGGGATATGTTCTTAGTTTAAAATGGACAACTTATACAAACCATTGAGAAGCAGGGAGGTTAAGTCACAGCTGAAAATGCAGGATTCTAAAATCGAGTCAGTTTCCGAAATAAATCTTAAAGTTACACGAAAAACCATCACACAGCATTTTGGTAATAGGTTATTCAGTAAGCCTAGGCCAAAGTTATACACCAAGTGTATGTTAAGAAACACCAAAATAGCTTTCACACTGAACCTCCAAGATGGAGCAAGCTATCTTGAGTCACAGATATACCTGAATAATTAATCTCCTTCGCACCACTCTGGTGGTCAGCACATCCTCATCAGAGCTATCTGACAGCACACCTAATGCTTCGTCAATTTCCTAACCACGCAGTATGTATGAAAAATCATGCAATAATATAAGACAGAAATGCACATGAAATGTCTAAAACATACAAATAAATACATTTGACAAATGCAATGCTGCCCCCTCTGCTAAAATACCATAAGACTAAACATTATTAGAACCTGTCAATCAAATATCAATAAGACAAATGGCTATTCTTTTTTTTTAATCAAAAACACGAGAAAAACAACAGAAGGGGCAACAAAACATTATTAACTTGACACAACATGCACCATTTTTTAACAGATTTCTTGTATAAAACAATTGTGTGGTAAGAAAGTTACTTCAAAACCAAAAGCAATCAGTTGCTTAGTTGTTAGTATAAATATCTATGAAAAATAAAAAAAAGAACTCTTAATTGTTATATATATTAAGCTATAGTTATTCCTTACTTAGAAAATCCTGCATATTTAGTATATGACCTTACAATGTCATAAATGTAGTACATGCATCAGCAATATTTGAACAAGCTGACAGCTATTTTGATGGTGTTAAGGCATGAATGTAACATGATCATGTTTGTTTTATTTGCTTAAGCAAAGGTTTTTCAGGTTTTAAAATCCACCTAATTATTGAAAATGTTTATTCAAAGAAACCAAACACCATCCCTTCAGCAAACTCATTCAGCAGGAAATGGATTAGGGTAGCTCAGAGAAGAATGGGTGGAGGGGGGAGGTCATGCTGAGGATGCTTACCCTCCTCAGATCATCATCATCATTATACTCAGCCCCTCCTCGAGGAGGAAGCTCCTGAGGAGTTCGTGTAGAAGATTCCAGACTTTTCTGCTGACATGGAAAGTAAACATCTTTCTCCTCTGCATCATCATTGGGATCGTGGATGATGGAAGAACCCTCAAATTCTTCACTGTCTGATGACCTGATTGACCAACGAGGGTTCTCATGGGATGGCATATATCCTGAGGGACTTCTGACATTTGGTTGTTGTTGTAATTCATGAACAGTCAACCTTAAGACTTCATTGCTCAGCGCCATGGCGCCTTTCCAAGGATCATCTTCTGCTTCAGAATTGTCTGAGATGGTCTGTTTGCAGTCGAAAAAAGTCTCAAGGTCAGAGTCATCATGTTGTTGATCAATGCTTAGTAAGTCTTTGTGATTTGGTTTTTCAACTTTGCCAGGTTTTGGCACGTCAGGGATTTCTAATTCCACATTTTCACTAGATTTGGGTGACTCAATTGATATTTCTTCAACTGTTGATTGTAGTTCTCCTGTGAATGAGTCTTGGGATACACCAAGAACTAATGAAACACTCACCTCGGTGCTGAGAGTTTGATCAGATAATGGCTGTTCTGGTTGAACTGTTTTCTTAAGTTCCTCAAGCACTGAATTCATGCTGATTACCAAGGGTTCTGAAGAGTCAGAAAGACAATTGGCAGAGTGTTTTTCCTCTGATTTTTGGGATGTTGCACCAGACATAACTGAGTATGACAACAGTCGTTTGGAATCTTTGGAAGTTAAGGCCTTGTCACTGCCATCTTGAGAGAGTGGCAGAGTTAGACCTGTCTCCTGGGAAACAGGTTCCTTAAGCGCTGGATTCATGTTCAGAGTGAGCATCAAGGGTTCAGAGGACTCTGAGAGACACCGGTTAATATGCCTTTCTTCTGACTGTTGGGTTGCACTACAGATTATTGACTCCGACTGCAGTCGTCTTAAACCTTTGAATACCACTGCCTCCTGTGAAACAGGTTTCTTAACAGTTGCTGATCCAAGTTCAGAAGACTTCTCACTGAAGTCAAAATGTTGACAAGTTATGACTGTTTCTGGTGTTTGTGGACTAAGGTCAGAGTTACAGAAAGGTGAAGATTCACTCAGCTGTGCAGTTTCGCTTTGAATCCACATGTATGGGTCAATCTCAGATTGGGACAACAGTTCTTTCTTAAAGCCATGATGGTCATCTATGAGAGGTTCAGTGGTTAAATCCAATTGTGTACATACTTTTCCCTCCTCAGGACAATATTCATCTTCCTGATCATCACAATGGACCCCTAATGTTTCTAGCTTTTGCTTTGGAGACTCTAATAGTTGCAGATGTGGTTCATGTGCATC
Organism: Sinocyclocheilus grahami; assembly: GCF_001515645.1. Lineage (NCBI taxonomy): Eukaryota > Metazoa > Chordata > Actinopteri > Cypriniformes > Cyprinidae > Sinocyclocheilus > Sinocyclocheilus grahami. Next base: position 237,003 of record NW_015506031.1, on the reverse strand, counting down.
AAAATCAGTTTGTTGGTTTATCCCAGGATCAACTTCAGGCTCTGAAGGTTGCTGTGGGGAGCTGTTGGAATTAGATTGTTCTTGGTTTAAAACTGTGATCTCATGATGGGTAGATGATTGCAGTGATGCAGAGTCAATTGTAGGAGAGGATTCAACAAAATTTAGTTCTTCTACTAAATGGCTTTGCAATGATGGCACTGGATCCAAATCACTAAGCATTTCTGGTGTAAGAAAGAGCTGATCTGATTCTGGAGAGCCCTTAATGAGGTCTGGAGTCACACTTGAAACCCCTGGATTCACTTCAACACTGTTTGAGACAGCTTGAACAGCCTCCCTTACAAGAGCATAAGGGGAAAATGAAGGACTAATATTTTGGCCTATTATTTGATTGCTCGCAGGAACTGAAAAATCAACTTCAGATGGTTTGCTTTCATGACATGGAGAAGACTGCATGGTGTCTGAAGTTTCATCAGATTCAAAGAGATGTGCCTCTAATGATTTTTCATTGCTTTCCAAATCACTTTTTTCATATACAGGTGACACTTGATCAAGACACACAGAACTTTCATCTTGATACTTTTGTTCTTGGAGTTGAGTTTCTTCTTGACTCACTGGTGAAATGTGTTGAAGTAGGTCGGGTACTGTGTGTTCAGGTTCAACTGTTGACAAAACAACTGCATTTTCACCTGAAGACAATCTCGCAATAGATACCTGACAGAAATCAAAGATATTCTGAGATTCCGTCGTTGATTGTTGGTGGTATTCTGACTGAGTCTTCACATTGATTGGTGATGAAGAGAGACAAACATTTTCATGGTCCGAAACGTCACACTGAGCTTGATTATCCTCCTCAGATTCTGCAGAAACCTATGGGATAGATTATACGAGGTATGGAAAAGTATGACAAGGGAAAAGAGATGATATTGAAGGGATACTTACAACCAGTGAGAGACAACTGACAACAAACCAAAACAGCACATGCGATGATCATGAGTTCAGTTTAGAAACTGTCTGTACTGGGCTTGAGACATTTGGGACATGACCCTCTGATTACGTTTTAAATGCACAATGCCATGAACTTACTTCTTCATCTGCGGCTTCCTTTGTGGATTCTTTTTTGACCTCTTGAAACAGCCATGGATTGGTGAAACTGTCCCTAGGAGACATTGAGAGTGGAAAGTGAATGATCAGGTGGTGTACTACCAGAAGACTGATTAACTGAATGTTTCTGATAATGTAAACATTACTTTAAATGTCGTTTCAAGTATGTCAATCTATGTATCACTCACTGGTTGATCTCCAATTCTTCAATCATATCCCCATGAATGCTCTCTGAATGGATGTTTCCCATTGTTTCAGCCCATGAGGGAATGTCAAGGAGAGAGGCCACAGATAAGTCTTCTTCTGACACAGCTGGAGGATGCCGTTGTGAAGTCTCCACTCTCCGCACCACACGAACACTGTCACCATCCTCTTGGACTGAGGAGAGAGCTACAAAACGCAAAAACATTCACTCTGACAGTGTAAAGACTTTGACTTCATGGCCTGTTTTTAGGATTCATATCTTGTGTTTTAGATCTATATGCAAAACAAAATGGGCTTTATTTCATTGCCCTACCTTCACTGTGGTCCAGGGTCCTTTCAATCTCTGCATATGTTCTTGAGGTTTGCTCCTGGATTGACTTGTGCATTTGAATCTCAATAAGATGGACAATGTCCATGCGATTTATTTTAGTGAGTCTTTTAATCAACGTATCTTCTGTGGAATGTGAAACATAATCAGAATTTATTATTTAAAATGGACTTTAGGCATTTGAGGTTTTTTTACACATTCTATGATTTCATTTTCACAAGTAAATAAGAACAGGACTTACCAGTTGCATGCTTTCCTTCTCTCTCTGTCCAGCGCTGTAAAAGAGCATGACTCTGCTCTTGTAGTGAATTTGGGTTTTCAGTGCGTACTCGCTGAATCTCATCTTCATTAAACTCCAACTCTTTGGCCAGCTCTAAAAATAGATGAATATATATGTTGTTAAAAAAGAAACATATACACTTATGCATTTGCATCATGTTGTTTTAATGTGAGTGGTGCTTACTTGCCACCAGGATGCTAGAGTTTTCTGATCAGTTGCTACAGTGTTGCTGTGCTGTTGCTATGATATTCTGGGTGGCTTTTAGTATGCTGTTATGTGGTTACTAGGATGCTCTGAGGGGTTCCTAGGATGTTTACCAGCCCAAACCCTTTTTTTTGGGTAAAAACTGTAGGAGGTAGTCAGTGATCTGACTACTTGATAGTGCATACTCACCTGTCCAGCTAAAACCTAAAAGGTCAGCAATGATGGCCAAAGTCTCTTCTTTCCTATCTGCATCATCATGCCAATCCACTGTAAACATCAGTCGAAGTATTTTTCATTAATACTTAATGAAACGCATAAAAAAAAAATTCAAACATCAAACTCCTTTTTATCTGCTATATATACTACTTGGATTATTGAACTATTTCTGACTCTGTATTATGGGATGTGCACTAAAGATATTTGAGATATTATGCAAATATGTGAGTGGAGTTGTTAAGTCTTTATCTCTGTGTAAATCGCTTAAAAAATTCATTTAAACTTCTAAAGGTGGCAACAAAAAATGCTAATTGAAGCTAGGTTGTTGTAGTTTTACATATTTCTTATTAGAATGAATGTATGGACTACACAGTGACTGAAGATCTGTTAAAATAACATATGCCTTGTGTAAAACTTTTTACACAAAAACAGTACCGTTGTCATGGTTGTTTTATTATTTCTAATAGGAAACATGCAGTAGTGGGCATGCATTGCACAGGAAACTGTATTATTAGCAAAAAAGTGTAATCAATCTTGAGATTTCAGTTCATGTACACACTGATATGCAAATTAATAAAACATGATATAAAAAGACACAAAACATGACACATAAACACACAGACATACACACAAGAAAACACTGAGATGAGACAAAGTACAGCACAAAACACCAGACAACACAGAACAAGAAATAATAAAAATAATAAAAAAAAATAAAAAGCAAAGAGACTTGAATGGATCAAATTTTGGAGTAAGTAATACGGGGGCAAGTGCCAAGTAGAGGTACCTTTACTTTGGTCTGGGGTAGTGCTGTCTGAGATTCTCTGCATCTGTGTCTCCACACAATCTTCCCAGTTGGGCCTTGACTCAAAGACATCATCGCCAATGGATGGGGGTCGGACTGATTTAAAACTATTTTCTCTCCCTAACTCAATAGAAGTTATCTCTCCTTTGGTTTCATCACACTCTATGCTCCCTGAAGGGTCCAAATCCTGAGAGAATTCGGCAGGGAGTTCAGGTTGACTGGAAACAGCATACTGTGGGTTAGGAGACTGTGTGGGTGAAACAGGCATCTGGGAGGATGAAGTCTTTGGTTTGGTGTAGCTGCTGTTTATATTAGTGTGACCTTCCACAACGGACCTGGACCACTCTGAGTCACCAGTATCTGCTTCAGATTTAGGCCTTTGATTCTGCTCGATGGAGTCCCCTTGTCCTAAAATTTGGTCAAAACTGGCTGCTTTCACAGTTATTTTTGGTTTAGATGTTGTGTCTTCAATTTCAGCAACAATGTCCTTGGATGGAGTGTACATTGAAGGTAATGTAGTATAGATTGAAGCACTAGGGGAAATTGTAGACACATGGGTGGATATGGGCATTTCAACAACAGAATGCTGTTCATCTTCCACTGAAGAGTCAGAGGATTCCGGGTCTTGCTCAGAATAAACTGTTCGTGTTACTGTAAAAGTGGCAGTGTCAACATTCGGTATCAGTGTGTCTTCATGGATACCATTATCCTCTGTGTGGCTCTTTGGTTCACTTTGGATAGGAAAATCATTCCATTCTGGATGTTCTGGTTGAACACTTTTAGTTCCAGTTTTACTAAAGCCATCAGACTTTGCATCAGGTTCCTCAGTAATTCTGTCTTGATGCACTAAACCATCTGCAGGCATCCCAGATGAAGCTACTGCAACAAACTCACCAGCACTGAAATTGACCTGTTCAAATTCTTCACTTGAATCTTCATTTATTGGAAAAAAGACTAACCTTTCTTCTTCTTCCTCCATGGTCCTTTTGGTCATGTCAATAGCGCCACCTCTGGTCATCTCAAATAGTTTTCCCTCTTGGAAGAGGAAAGGATTTGGTGTCCCCTCTTCAGTAGGGGTGCGTCCTGGAGTTGTGTCAGGTGTGGTTCCATGGGAACGTCTGTCTGTACACAAAGCAAGTATTTTCTGCTCCTCAGCCTCAATTTTTGCATCGAATGCCTCGTCATCTTCCACTTCAGCACTCCAGGGAACCAAGTCTCTTGGAATAGATACTGGGATTTCTTCTGGCTTCTCTTCATTGTCCTCTTCATGAATACATAAATCTGGCTGGGATTCATCCTGCACTTGCTTTGTAGCAGCAGTTGCATCTACACTGTCGATGGGAGAAATGGGTTCAAGTACTTTTTCAGAAGTTATGCTCTCACCAGTAGACTTAGAATCAACATCACCATCTATCTCAGTGCCCATTTTGCTCTCTGCTGATGTAATAATAAGATCCTCCTCAGTTATAGTCTCACCAATCACTATACTATGGTACTCTGAAGGGAACTTGTCTTCTTCGTTCTCTACATATGTTTGCATAGATGGTATGTCTATGCATGTTTGCAAATCAACAATCTTAAAATTGGTATGTTCCACTGCACCTTTGTCCGTGGACTCTAAAACCTCAGTGGTTTCTCCTGAGAGCTTGTGAGTTGATTCATCCAACTCAGGGCTGTCATAATCATCTTCTGACAATGAAGCATGTAAGGGTAATACTGGGCCAGATTCAGTAAGGTTCTCCAAGTACTGCTCTTCTGATTCTTTGGTTAACATTGTGTTAAAGTCTAGTGGACTTTTATGTGGTGATAGCACTTCTTCATCTTTTGGTTGTTTAGAACCACAATCAAAATCAAATTTGACCTTTTTAACTTTTGAATCTTTTTCCATTTCATCAAATGTTTTGATCTTTGCAGCCATCTTAAACATCTCTTCTTCTGGAGTGAATTGCTTTTGTAAAGTGTCAAAGTCATGAAGATAGTCACTGTCAAGCACCTTTTCTTTTTCCCCCAAGTCCATGGAAAGGAACTGCATATCTGATGTCTCATGTGACCCTTGGGATGACTCACTTTCTAAATAAATGTTTTGTTTAGAAACTGTTTCTTTTTCTAAATTTTCCCTGGAGTCAGAAGCGAAAGCCTGACTTGTTGAGAAGTCCTTTGTCAACAAACGACTTCCCAGTCCTTTGTCCCTTGTCCTTTCAGTATAACTCAGTTGACCAAATTCTTGCCCAGTGGGACTTCCCTCTAAAGAGTCTTGACATGGGGAGTCCTTGGTTGGGCTTGGCTCAATAGAATCTGGGGTTTTTTGGGATGATCCATCTTCTCTGATGGGAGTAGTCTCGAGCGAGTCTGTTCTACAAAGAGATTTAGAGTCATTCATGGTTGCAAACTGCAGAGAATCCAAGCTAGAAGGTCTCTCTGGTGCATCTTGACTGTGATGACTATGTTGTGGTATCTTCTCAGACTCGGTAATTACATCTGATTCTGTCGGCTTCATACTATCTTTACAGCTTAAATCACTTTTCATATAATTTGCTGATGTTTCACTCTCCCATTTCGTAACTTGAATTTTATCCTGAATTATTGTCTTTGAAATAGCGGAGGATTGTGACTCAGAAGAAGGTGTATCCATCTTAGAATCATCATTGAATGGCGACTCAATCTTGGTGAATAGAGAAGGTGATTCAATCATAGTATCATAAGTTGATTCAGTCTCGCTTTTTATCAAGGTTACTAAACATGATTCACTCTCCGCTCTTTCATGAGAAGTCTCCAAACTTGACTGGTGAGTTGTTTCCTGCTCCTCTGGATATCTGTCTTCTGTTTCTTTATTAGTTGAACTGAAAGATAAAACAAGGATTTCAGGACTATTTTGAGGGGTTTCAGCAAGTCCCTCGTGTTTCTCACTGTCACCTGTGCTGGAGTGAGGAGTCCTTGTCCTTATACTATTGGCAGGAGAGTCTGCCAACGCCTTGAGTTTGTCACTATCAGGACTTTCTTCCAATGCTTCCAATGCTCCATCATGCATTTCACTTTGACATAAGGGCTCACCTTGCACCATTGCAGTAGCAAATGCAGTGATTATGTTTGATTTACTTGGATCCATAGCTGCCTGGTGTATCTGCTCCTCATCTTCTAAAGAAAGGCCATCACTACACATTAAATAATGTTTACTTGCTTCACTTGAAGTTTGCCTAAAGATCAGATATTTAGGACTGTCCTCAAGTTCTGCCTTAATATCTGCACTGAAGTCCTCTGATGGTTTCCTGTCTGGGCTGATCTGAGGCTCCACAGACAATCTCCTGATCTGACAGATGTTTTCATAATACATTCTCTCAGGCATCAACCCCAGGTCTTCATTAACTAACAGTTCAGAACAAATCTGTTGTTCCTCAGTTTCAAATCGTCCTGGTTCATGAGATGGTTTTCCATTTTTGTCATTTGCTGTTTGTTTAGAGAGCAGGTTTTCTGGAGAGCTTTCCTCTTCAAATTTAAATATAATGTTGGAAGTCACAGCTTGATCACCTTCATTTTGAATGGTCGTCAGTGGTTTTTCATGTAGTGTTTCACTATCATCAATCATTGGTTTATTCTGAATTGTGTTTGGGTCAATACATGATGATTCCTGAAGGATCTTGTTTTCTACTATAATGTTTTCTTGTAAATGTAGGGTTGATTCTGTATTTTGGTTATTGTATGTTGGAGGAATCTGCATCACATCAGAACTTGAGGATTCAGAGGTTACAGTTGTAATTGCTCTTTGTTGTAAATGTTGGGATGATCCTGTCATTTGACTATCATATGTTGGGGGAATCTGCATCACATTAGGACTTGGCGTTTGAGTTGTTGCTGTCATTTGGTTATCATATATTTGGGGAACCTGTATCACAACAGGCGTAATTGCTTTATGTTCAAAAAGTCCAGACTTGCTTTTCGATGGATCCTTGCCAGTCTGAAATGCCTTCATCAACTCTCTTACAGACATAGTTTCTTTTATCCTTTCCGTCTGTGACTTTGGGGATCTGGGGGATTTTGGAGGAAGCTTGGGTGATTTTTCTGTCTCTGTGACATATGACTTACTATGGGAAGTACTCGCTTTTTGGGATTTACACTTTTGACTGTCCACCTCATTCTCTTCTTCAACCTTCTTCTGCAGTGCCTTAACCCTGTCCTTAATGGATCCAATCGGAGTTTCTACAATTCTAGGAGACATAGGAATAGATCCAAAGACAGGTTCAGATCCACCGATAACTAAATCTTCATCAAGAGATTCCTCAGACTGACTCCTACTCATACTTTCCAAGTCATCCTCTGAACTGCCACTTGCAAACTCCCTCTCTTTACGCTTTTTCCTTGCTGGCTTTTTGATTTCTTTTGGACGGGGTTTACCACGTGTCACAACAACCTCTTTAAAGCTTTCTTGAACACTATCCACATCTTGTGAATCACTAAATGGTACAGGTGTTTCCTGCAGGCACTGTTCTAAGTCACTGCTGAGATACGAAACCATACTTGAAATATCCCTCTTAGGTGAAGAACTGGATATAGTGTCTTGTGGGATTCGAACTTCCTGAATGAGTGCCTCTTGGACCTCAGTTATATTTTTGCTTTTGGTTTCCACAACATCTGTCTCACTGAGAAGTACCCACTCCTCATCATCAATGGTTACAGATCTCCCAACAGCACCTTCCCTCTTTGTATAATCCTTTGAATCAACACGAAGGATCTCTTCTACCTTCTCTAAGTCCTCTTTCACTTTTTCAACAATTTCAAACGGCTCATCCACTTCCTCATCCACAGCCTTGTCAGATCGCTCTCCGAGATCCAAGGAGCAAGATTTTTCAGAGGTCAGAAGGACTGACACCTTAATCAGGTCCTGCTTCATATCAGACACCTCTGAAAGCAGATCTGGACTTGCAAGTGTGGCAGGATCATGTATAATTTGCAGCGTGGAAAGATCTGTTGACTCAGATCCATCATAATCTTCCATTTTAACAGCACAAAGAGTTTATAAAGAACAAAGGGGGAAATGAAGAGGACAAAAGACATTGGAAAGCTAGTCAGGGCAGGAGCAATACAAACTGTCTTCATTTCAGAAGTTGAGGAAACTAATTGACAGAATGAAGAACATTGCTAGATTTATCTAGATTTGGATCCGAAGGATTTGGGAAGGCATGGGAGCATTTAAGCAAAGCAAAAGAGAATTACAGAGTGAGGGGAGGAAATGGGCAGGAAATAACTTGCTTAAACATGTTATACTGATTCAAGTATCCACTCATACACTTACACAAGAGGGAAATTATAAAGAAAAAACAAAGGATAAAAATAAGTAACACAGAAACCTGTGCACAAAGGACAAATGAGGAAAGTAATCATAACACAGAGTGGAGCTGTACCAATGAGGCATCTCAAGATTGTTCTCGACATGGAGAGCTCATGTCAACACACACACACACACACAGATAGCATTTCAAAACAATATGCCCTTAAAACATTACTGAGATACAATGAGAGGCTTTTCCCATAAAACACTTTCAAATGATTAAACACTATGGCTTTTTTAGTTATGCAGAACTTTGAGTCAATCATGGATTTGTTTAGCATATGGGAAATTGTTATAAGACTGTGGTAAATGATAAGGAAACTTTAGGAAAACAATTAACACAAAACAAACTAAGAATGTGAGTGATAGGGATAAAAATGTCACATAAATTATGCATATTTTCAAAAAAGATATCCTCGCATTCAGGCAGACACACTCACACACATACATATACAATAATATAATATGTGTAAGTCAAGTTATTTCCATGCAAAGGATATGATCCATGCAAAGGTGACACTTGTGGCAAGCAAATTAAGTGGTTTCAATACAAGCAAAATAATATGTGCCTGCCTGGTCAGTATGATTTTGTTTTCAGGGAGAATGGGTTGTTTTCCAGTATCTCTTTTGGCATGTGCTGTAGTAACTTATTAAACATTTTAGAAACCATCATGCCAGAAGCAAGATACCATTGTGAGAGAATAGAATTGATGTAATGTTTTATGAGAAGAGCAGACCATAAAAATAAAAATGGAAGAAGGTATGTTTATTAGCCATAGCACAGCAATCAGGGATCCACAGATACAATTTATGTTAAAATCACTTATAAATATGTTTTTTATAATGCTTCAACAATATACTAATACATTAGTAACCTACAGTTTCAAGGTTAAAAAGAATGTGAGAAAAAAGCAGTGTATATTAATATATTTAAAAAAAAAGTTTACTTAAAAATTGCTTACATTTCTCATGTGTCTTCTCGCTCTATAAAGAAATTAGATTGAAACAGAGAAAGTTAATACAATGGAAAATACAAAAATATCTATTTTCCAAAAATTAAAAAAATAAATAAAACATAAAAAATAAATTATTTAAATGTGTAAAATAGGTATTTACCTCCTCATCTGCATCTTGATCAGAATCAGATTCCTTAAAAAGTAAAAGAAGAGTAAAAAAAAAATCAACTGCCAGATTTAATTTTACTAAACGAAATATATTTTGAATAAAAGGTACTGGCTTTTTGTTGTGTCTGTGTATGGATATGTTTACAGTGTGTGGTTGTGAGGCAATATAGTGTTTCACTTACCTTTGAGTAGACAGGTAGGCAGATGTTCAAATTGCATATTGCATTGTGGTTTAGACTGCGATATGTTCTTGGCTCTTTTGTGAAAGACAACCTGCCACATGGTTCTTGAGTGCAGTCACGAATCTGTTGAAACAATAGTTAAACTAGTAGGGAACATTGTGGAGGACTGTCACAAATTTGTTTAAATATCTATAACTCAGTGCCTTTTTGTGCTACAGGCCTCAAACTTTGCTAATAATAATAAAAGAATAGCTACATAGTTATCTACTATGAACTAGTACTACAAATAATAACTTACTTTGATAAAGAGAGAGAGACGGTTTTCCTTAAAGGCATAGAAACTGAACACATGGTGCTGTCCACTTTTGGTCAGTGGGACCAAATTTCCAAAGCAGTCAGCAAAGATTGGTTTTCCCTCTAGTAGCTGTAGAGATAAACCATACCACCATGTAGAAAAGGTTCTTCTCAATTGCATTAGCAACACTAGCTAAACCACACTTACCTCAACGTCACGACTACGCGCCACCTCAGTGAAGTTCTCCTGCTGCTCCAGAGTTTTGTCCATCTTATCATCCGTCATACAGAAGCAGCGGAGTCGTGCTTCAATAGGGTCCAATGTCTTGGCAAAGATGACAAACTTGGCCATATAGGGAACACAGATGATCTCACGATACAGCTGACTGGAGAAGTTCACAGACTCCTGGATCTGACGGCAATCTATAAGCCAGAACCTGTGAGGAAAAACATGTATTTAACGATTTGTCAAGGGAAAGCAGTCAACAAACATTTGTCACTGCAACTGAACTCACCTTGCTGATACATTAGTGGTAAATGAAACACACTGGTTGATGAATGTTAGTGGTGTGGATCCAGTTATGTCCTCCCATTGTGCTGGAGTCGTCCCACCTAGAAAAATACAATTATTAGAACAATTTACACCTTCTTATAAAGGCACTTACTTAAACAGGATTTTTTTTTTTACTCTTTATTCTCGCATACCAGTAATACTACACAGCAGTCGTAGAGTGGGTGTACTGTTGGTCCCGTCACTGGTTGGGCTTTTAGGGACAGGGATAGTCATGGTAATGGGCTTGTGAAACTTGCGTCTTCTAGGCTCCAAAGTAACAATTGGGCTGAATGTAGCCTTATTCCCCAGGATCTTCCTCACCAGATCCTCACTGATGGGCTGGGCCTAATAAAGGATGAGATTGAGATGTAAGTGACAGGATCTCATTTTCCTTTTCAGTTTCATTCCCCCTGCCTCTAACCAATTTAAGAGTAATATATTGCTAATTAAATCTTTTAGTGAAGAGCATATCTCGAAATTTTTTATGAACTTTTTTCTATTAAATCACACTTTTAATATTTCTTGGTATGTTTGATATGTATGGTAACCCTGAAATAAGACTTTAAAATAACAACACATTAGTTTTACTTTTTCAGTGTACTGATAAAAATGTGTTATATTTACATAAAGAAAATTACTACATTAATACATAGCTCAATCAAATCAGCTTTAATGACACAAAGAAGCCACTAAAAGTTGTTTGTGCTATTGATCTAGAGTAATAAATAATCATTGTACAGTGTGAAAATTGTCTAGAAGAAGTCAAAAACAAAATAAGAAACCTCTTCTTTATACTTTATAAGGTCAATGATCAAGCTTGAGTGGCTTAGTTGGTTACCTGTAGCCCAACGCGTATCCGTTTAGTCAATGCTCCCTCTGGGAACACAGCCTGGACCTGTGGAACAAGTGTGCTGCTTAACAACCCGCCCTCTGGACCGATCAGGTGACTGTTCTGCTTAACGCGAGACACCACTGCAAAGTATTGTGGGAAATCCCGTGTGATGATGCGGCAGATTCGTTTTTTCTCCAGCTCCTCAGGAGTGTCCAGTTCTGGTGTGAAAATCATACGTAATATCTTATCACCAAGATATATATATTTTTTATCCAATATAAAATTAGTTGATAACCATGAAAAATCACAAACAATATCTTATAACCAAGATATATATTATATATATATATTTTATCCTATTCAAAATGAGTTGATGAGGAAAATTATGAATATGATTTAAAGCATGTATTAAATTAAATTGTTTAGGGTCTATACAAGTAAGTGTTTTTAAATGGTGATTATGTTTGTGTGATATTGTCTCACACAGAATACACTTCTGGTACACTTCCAATCTAATCCAGAAGCCAATCACAGTTTCCACAAAATATTAAGCAGCAACTATTTTCAACATTGAACACCAAATCAGCATATTACAATTATTTCTGAAGGAAACTGTAAAATTGTAATGATATTTCTCAATTGCTGTTTTGCCCTCGGTGAGCATAAGAGATCTTTCAAAAATCTTACCGACCCCAAAATTTTGAATGGTAGTGTATATGTGTTTTGCTCATAGCATTGTAAACCAGATTACAGTTATATCTGTCTATCTAGAGCTTTTCCCTTTTTTTGAGCCACACCACTAGCTGAAGTTGATTTGAGTATAACAGCAAATTCAAGGTGTGTTAAATCATTTAAACATATGCCCGTTTGTCTATTTGGGACACACTCACCCTCGTCCATGCCATTGAGTATCTGATTCAGCTCCTCTTCTGTGTGCTCACAGTGATGTTCTCTCCAGCTCTCTCCTGTCTCACTGCGCAGAATCACTAACTCTCTCTCTGTCCCACGCAATGCAGCAAAGTGGGGGATCTCCACTATCACAGGCCTGAAAAAGGGGGTGTTATTTCAGCCATATGTACCACTTTATATTTGTCAAAGTAAGGGTTGTTTAGAAACGGATATCGCATCTGTGGGGGACATAAAAAGAGGTAAATGTAGCATGCAGCAAGGTAGAAAAAGAGAGAAAACAAAACCACGGATAATGCAAAATACAGCATAGCACACGACCAATACAAGAAAATAACTCATTTAAAATCAAACGCTATCCAAAAGTCAACAAGGGAGGAAAAGGTAAATTCATGGAACACCTCTGTTTCGGAATGATAAAAACAAACTCAAGAAATTATAAAAAAGGACAAAATAAAAAGGATATGATATCTTACTGATATAACACAGATGGAGTTGTATTTAAAAGAATTAGGGGGATATGTGACCGGTATCCAGTGGATATTTGGATCTCTCCTACCCGAGGAATTTGGTCCCGGGTGGACCCAGCTGCAGAATTCTGCTGACAAGACTTTCACCCTCATTAAGAGGTGGAGGGGCTGTTGGGAGGTGGAGTTTACTGCTCCGATCGCAGCCATTAAAAAAGATGTAAAAAACAAGGCACACTGTGAACCTGATTTACTGAACTCAGATTTAGTGAGAGAGGAATACTGTTGTCATTCCTAAAAACTTGAGATGACGAGTGTCCTAACCAGGTGAGACAAACACTAAAAGCTCTTCCACGAGTTTTTGTCCTAACCAGCTGCGACATTTTGTTGATCGTTGGGTTCTAGTTCTGAAGTGTCATGCCCAGCAGTGTTGTTATTGTTCTTCTTGTAAATCATTTTGGTTAATTAATTTAAAAAAATGTAAATAGCACGTAAAGAAATTGACTAAAACTTCCTTTTATTGGCTGAGACTACATTACATGAGATTACATGGACGGCTGTTTCAGCAGAGACAAACAAACTGATTGTCTCTGGAAACTGGTAACATTGCTCCTGGTTAGGACACATCAAACAGGTTGACATACTGCTTTGTCAGTCAAGACAAGACAAGACAAAATAGAGAACATATAACTGCACCATACACAAAGGTAAACAAAAATGTTCATGGTGATACAGCATACATTTAGACACCCCCTTACCCAAGAAACTGGGCTCCGGTGGGTCCAACTTCAATGAGCTTGCCTGCGAGCCCCTCTCCCTCCACCATAGGGGGCATAGAGGCAAGTCTGTGCCTCTTCACCAGACGACATGTGACCCGTGTAGGTGCTGAGCACTTTCTAGGTGGCACAATAATGCGTAGTCCATTGTGACGACAGCCACGCATGGCACCGCCACGGGCATCCACCATGAAACTGACCAGGAAGCTGTTTTCATAAAACAGCAAGTGACAGTGAAACACACAACACAATGCTTAAAAGCTTCACTAAAAAAACACCGAAATGAAATAGTGTAATAAATACATAAAGTGCATAAATTCTTGTTTCTAAACTTACAGAAGCCACTTAGGCCATACAATATTAATTTTCTGTATCTTTTTCTGAGGTTATTTTATAGGTTCCGTGGGCTTCCATAAGTTTGTAAACAGTTAATCATTTTAATTCAATTAAATGCAATTCTCCTTGGTGCCATTCAAAATTACACACTTCACCCGAAATATTTCGGGTTCCAATAGTTTTCTTCTGTAATTCAGTAATCCCTGTTAAACCCTGAACACTCTTTTTTTTTATCTGATTGTGTTGCCATTATGTGTCGTACAATTATCATTCCAAAGTTTGTGGTCAGTAAGATTTTTCAAAATATTTTAAAAATACAGTAAAACAGTAATATATATATATATATATATATATATATATATATTTTTTT
>NW_015506031.1:189973-222505 GCF_001515645.1 Sinocyclocheilus grahami | reverse complement strand
TGTATAAAAATATTTGTACGATTTAAAAGTTATTTTCTATTTTAATAAACGTAAAAAAATATTTTATTTCTGTGATGATAAAGCTGAATTTTCAGCATTATTCCAGTCTTCAGTGTCACATGCTCCTTCAGAAATCATTCTATAATGCTGATCTGCTGCTCAAGAAACATTTATTTTTATTATTATCAATGTTGAAAACAATTTGTGCTGCTCAATATTTCTGAGGAAACCATGACACATTACTTTATAGGATTGATTTAATTGTATTTTTTTTGTTACAAATTACTTCTGATCAGTTTCATGCATTTTTAATGAATAAAAGAATACATTTCTTAAAAAAAAGAAAAGCAAGAAATTACTGACTCCAAACTTTTGAATGGTATAAAATAATGTAATTTTAAGTGTTGCTTTATGTCCTGTAAAGTCTCCAAAAAAATCTACAGATAATCTCTGCATAAATTAGATAATGAAGAATGATAACTGTTGAACATGCTTAAGATATAAATAGATACAAAAAATACCGTAAGAGTTGAGAAACACAATGTGTCCAGTTTCATACCACCCATGTGAGAGATACTGAATAATACTGAATATTATTCATGGGGTTCTCTATGAATACTGAGACGTGACTCACTGTGTTCATGAAAACATGCTTATTAAAATTTTAGTAGGCACAAAAAGGCTCATTTAAAAAGCTCAAAGCAGCCAGTTGTTATAAATGCATGCATTCATGTAATAAATGTAGATGAAGAGAGGAATAAAAGACCACAAGGAAGAGAAGTGGAGGATCACCTGCTGTTGTCATTGTCAAGGCATGGGGTAGATCGGCTAAAAGCAGAACAAAAGACACAATCACGAATAGCAGAAAGAGAGGCACAGTGAGATGGGAGATGACGTGAGTGAAAGAAAGAAAGAAAGAACGAGGAAACTGAGCTGCTATCATTCATGTTCTACAATAGTGGCATCTGATGCAATGCCAGCTTTGACTAAGCATACACACCTTAGTATGTACCAGCATGTATGATTTGGGGAGGCAAGTGTGTGTTCACGTCTGTCTGACCAAAAAAATCTACAGATAATCTCTGCATAAATTAGATAATGAAGAATGATAACTGTTGAACATGCTTAAGATATAAATAGATACAAAAAATACCGTAAGAGTTGAGAAACACAATGTGTCCAGTTTCATACCACCCATGTGAGAGATACTGAATAATACTGAATATTATTCATGGGGTTCTCTATGAATACTGAGACGTGACTCACTGTGTTCATGAAAACATGCTTATTAAAATTTTAGTAGGCACAAAAAGGCTCATTTAAAAAGCTCAAAGCAGCCAGTTGTTATAAATGCATGCATTCATGTAATAAATGTAGATGAAGAGAGGAATAAAAGACCACAAGGAAGAGAAGTGGAGGATCACCTGCTGTTGTCATTGTCAAGGCATGGGGTAGATCGGCTAAAAGCAGAACAAAAGACACAATCACGAATAGCAGAAAGAGAGGCACAGTGAGATGGGAGATGACGTGAGTGAAAGAAAGAAAGAAAGAAAGAAAGAAAGAAAGAAAGAACGAGGAAACTGAGCTGCTATCATTCATGTTCTACAATAGTGGCATCTGATGCAATGCCAGCTTTGACTAAGCATACACACCTTAGTATGTACCAGCATGTATGATTTGGGGAGGCAAGTGTGTGTTCACGTCTGTTTGAGTGTGTGTGTGTGTGTGTGTGTGTGTGTGTGTGTGAAACCTACTAACCCTGACTGCAGAAGAGTGCTAGTTAGCACCACATTATCCAGATGTTCAGCACCCCAGCTCAGTCGAAATGAGTCCTTCTCATGCTCTCGAGAGAACGCAGATACCTAACAAACAACATAATAAGACTACAATATATCATGAGATAAAAACCCATGTTGAACCCATCAAGATCTGAAAACCACAGATAACAACACTGACCCGTACATATGTAGATGTACATATGAGGTGCGATAGTTTATAGTTCACCTTATTAATCTGGTGGCTGGTGATCATATCCTCAATCAGCATTCCTTCACCCCTGTAAGCAAGATGACTGGGGGTCTCATGGGACCTGAAGTAGAACAGTGCAAACAGGTGAACAAGACAGCATTATGTGTGTGTACTTGTTATACTCGTAAGAGCCAAATTCCCCCCAAAAATGGCAACAAATGTTTAAAGCTAAAGTACAACTACAACCAATGTTGTGAGCTGGAGGGCGGGGCTAACAGTAATGAGCTGTTTAGCAGGAATTAACATACCTGTTGAATACTAAAATATTTGTTTATCTGTGGGTAAATGTGCCTTTGGATTTTTCTTTTTTACCGGTCTAGGTTGTGGATGTAGCTCATGCCATCCAGGTAGTGTCCAGGTAAAGAGTCATCACCAAGCTCTCTCAGGTCCTCTGCTCTCAGGTACTCTCCTCCATCACCTGTCATTGTGTCCTCACCTGTTCATACACACATTGATTTATTGACACTGTCAGTTTGACAGACTAGTGAATTGAGTACTGGTTGATCAAATGGCCAGATTTACTAACAGCTTGAACCAGCGCAAACCCTCTTTTGGCATTTAAAAACTACTGTTATGATTTACTAAAGAGACACAATGAAAGATTACCAAAAAAATCAATGGATGCAGTTATTTTTTGCGGCTGACCTTATTGCATACGCATCTGTAGGAGTTTCCCTTTTAGATGCAACAATTTATGGGAGGAGAGTATTTAATTGAATCATGTGAGGTGATTTACTAAGGTTTGCGGTAGTCAGTTTACTGGTATTTATGGCATTATTTAACACCCTGAATAAAAGCATGTCTTAACCCATTTTGCACATGTGTTGTTAGTAGATTCCCTGCACCTGATTATCATCGGTTATGCTTGTTTTCAACCCTATTCTAATTTGCACTGCTCTTGGTAGATTGCGTTGGTCATTAGAAATGATAAACATTACGTCTGTATACATTAATTTGCACATTTCCAGTAAACCACCCACAGAAATTTCCACTCACATTGGTGCTTTTATGGGATTGTGGTCTCAAGCTAATTTGCCCTGTTCAGTAAATCTGTCCCTTAAATATTAAGTGATAGATTGAATAAGCTGTAGTTTAATAAACTATCATTTTTATTTCTTTGGACTATATATTATATAACCTCTCATTTTCTGACATAATAAATATGCAAATACTTTTAAAATTCAGACCAAATACCATTAATTATCAACTTTCAGGTTTTAGACAGATTTTAAAATTAACCCATAAAAACTAAAATTAATAAAACTAATTATACTAACCATAACAATAGCACTGCAATTACACATTAAGCCATATCAAGCACCGCTAACCCATTATGTAGGCAATATGAATTAAAAAATCTCAGTGACCTACGGATACCATGTATTCTTAATTTTATGATTTTAAAAATCATCCCCAGATTAGCACAAATAACAAAGAACAAAGTTAGTTTTCCACAGTTGAGTTCTCTACACACAATAATCATGCCCGTTCCAGTTAGCACACAAACTGCAAACCACACGTTTGAATAGATATAAAATGAACTGAACGATTTTTGGCAAATGTAGCAAGTGTAATGTTAGTAAAGGGTCAGTTCAGTTCACTCTATATCTATACCCTGTATACCTTCAATCTCCATAGAGACTTCAGTAAAAATCTCCTCCTGCATCTGATGTTGGGCTACAGAGGCACAGCAGCTTTTACATAGATATATGAAATCCTGATTATGCATAATAAAAGTTGGTAATAAAACACAGTATCTTACCCTCCTCATCAGACACATCCAGAACTTCTGTCATTGTCTCTGGAACGTTCATCTTGTGTTTCTCTGTCACCGTCTACAAAAGATGAAATGAGCAATGCATTCAACATATATTCGGTATAGATTATGTATGCATCAAAAGTTCTTAATATGTAAAAAGGCATGGATTCATACAGTTGTTGTTGTGATTGTTTCCTCAGTAACAACTTTCAGAGTGTCCACCACTGAGATGTACCCTAGTCGCTTAGCAATAGAGAGTGCTGTGTTCCCATTCTGAGAGAGAAAGAGTATGAGGTTAGAGGAGTAAGACACATAATTATTATCATTTCTGTGAGTATGAGTGTGTCGCTCACCGTGGTGACAGCATTAGGCTTGGCTCCATGCTGCAGCAGGACATTGATAATGTGTGTATTTCCCTGCTGAGCAGCTTGGTGAAGTGGCATGTAACCGTTCTGAAAAAAATTAAAATAAAAATCAGTACGGCAAACAGCACTGAAATAACAATTATCATATAAATAATCAGAATGCTAAGCATGTCATAAATTTAAAAGCATGTAATTCTGATAGAGGCTACAAAAACAGAATATTCAGCTTACAAAATAAAAAATATTTTATTGATTGTATATAAATGAATGAATTGATACATTAAAATAATAGCACAGATTTACAGTCAGTCGTAGATATCAGTAATATTTCTCAATCACAATCTCAAAATGCATGGCCACAGAGCTCATAATCACAAAAATGATTAAATAATAGTTTATTAAGTAATAATTAATTGAGTTACCAAGTCACAAAATGAAAGAATATAATTTAATAAATATATTAAACTCTTACCTTAGTTTTTGCATTGACATTGGCGCCATTTTGCAAAAGGAAATTAACCATTTTGACATTTCCATAGTGACAGGCAACAATAAGAGGAGTGTAGCCCAACTACAAGAAACAAGAAAATGTCACATTGGCTGAAGTGTAACATATTGAAATATTATTAAAAATAATAATAATACAGCAAAATAACCATGGTAAAAACTATGGTTCAAGCTTACTTTGGTCTGCTGGTCTATGTTTGCATCATATTTGACCAGTATTTCAGCCAGCTGCACTCTGTCCTCCTGAGCAGTGAGGTGAAGCGGTGTAAGGCCACTCTGAAAAAAAACAAAACAAATGCATCTATTGCATTTAATGTGCATTTGCTAACACAATGTTCACTAGGTTTACGGTTCTTTTTAAAAAGTCAGTGTGGCTATAATGTGGACTGAAAACCTATCACAACTTAAAAGAGTTTGAGTCCACATTAAAAGTCTAGCTACAAAGTCAAAATAAAACTTACATTTTTTTTTTTTTTTATCTATTTACTTTTATGTCATGTCACCATTAACTGACATGAGAGTGTCATTAAATTATTGAAATATTAACTTAAATTCTTAGGTATTTCAAGGACATATTTTACATCTAAGGGGTTCGGCTGACATTTGTAATAGTCAGTTTGGATGACAAAAATATGGTAAATATCTGTCTTGACACTGAGGATAAATACTGTAGGCTTCCTGCTCTAGATCTTACCTTAGTGGCAGCATTGACATGTGCACCCTTCTCCAGCAGTAGGGAGGCCATCTCTGTGTGCCCCTCCTGAGATGCCAGGTGTAAAGGACTCACTCCCTGTTTGGTCAATGCATTGGTCTCTGCTCCATACTGAAGCAGCGCAGAGGCAATCTGAGTCTGGTTCTTCTTTGCCGCAATGTGGAGAGGTGTATAGCCGTTCTGCATAGGAAGAAAGACACAAAACCTCAAGTTATACATTTTTGTTATATTACTGGATGCAGAGACATCTTGCAATCAGTTTAGGATTTGCACCTTAGCAGTAGCGTGAGGTGAGGCCCCTTTATCCAAGAGCATCATCGCCACCTGCTGGTTATCATAGTGAGCAGCTACATGCAGAGGTGTGAGACCGTACTGGTTCAGAAAGCCAAAGAGAGAAAGAAATATGAAAACTGTGAAAATATATTTACAGAAAATAAATAAATTAATTAAATGAGTAGGTGATTAAAGTTTTGACTTTCACCTTTCCAGTGTCATCAAGAAGTGCTCTCCGCTGTAGGAGGAGTTTTGCCACATCCAGGCTTCCATACTTAGCAGCAACATGTAGGGGAGTGAAGCCTTTCTATTAAGGGAAGGATATATAGGGTTAGTTAAATATAGACAAATACATACACTGCTGTTAAAAAGAAGTCAGTAAGATTTTATTGTTTTAAAGAAATAAATACTTTTATTCAGCAAGGACACACTAAACTGATCAAAAGATTGCTATTTTAAATAAATAGAATGATTTCTGAAGGATCATGAGACAGTGAAGACTGGAGTAATGGCTGTTGAAAATAGCTTTGCCATCACATGAATAAATTACATTTTAAAATATATTAAAACAGAAATTAGTTATTTTAAATTGTAATATTACAAAATATTAGCATTTTTACATTTTTGAACAAATAAATGCAGCCTTGTTGAGCGTAAGAGAATCATTAAAAAATTGTACTGACCCCAAACAGTAATGAATATGTAATATTACGGAGCCCAGCACATGAAATGCAGGGGAACAAATTATACACGTCTTATTATATATCGTCTTTTTAGTTAAATGGTGGCCATGAATTAAGAATTTTTTTGTTTTGTTTTAATTAAAACGAGAGAATGAAACAGTACAAAATGGCCACGATTTATTAAAATGAAGGTATAAATTCTTATTTCGTGGCCATGATTTAACTAAAATGAGGGAATTAATCCACAAGTCATGGGAACGAATTGTTAATTTGTAGACAAGATATATATATATAGTTTTGTCTGCATCTCATGTGAGGGGCTCAGTATAAAGTAATAGGGTTATTAAAATATCTGATATCCCTTTCAATGATATCCCTGCAGTCCCACCTTAGTGGTGAGTGAGTGAGATGCTCCGGCCTCCAGAAGCACTGTAGCCGTCTCCACCTGACCTTCACGAGCGGAGATGTGCAGAGGTGTGTATCCATTAGTGGTGGAAGCGTCAGGGTAAGCCATGTGCTGCAGTAACAACTGCACAATCTCTGTCTGACCCAGACGAGACGCAATGTGAAGGGGTGTCTGGTCCTCCTGGAGGCAAGAGAGAGAAAGAAGGAGAGAAATGCAGCTTTAGTATTTTTAAAACTCTACTTGTAGGCATTAATATCTGTATTATTTTCGCTTTATTCAGGAAGTGTTTTTATTGACTGACTCTGGCCATAGCATCCACCAGAGCGCCGTTCCTTAGCAAACATCGCACCACCTCCATCTGTCCTGCCCTTGCAGCCATGTGCAATGCCGTCTCACCACGCTGAAAACAAACACAATCAGTACTACATGAAATGCACTGCTATGTAGGCCTTTTAGACTAGTTTTTTTAGGAGAGAGTAGAAAGGATAGGAAATGATATCAAAAACTGTACAGCATAAGCAGGCTAAGCCATGGCTCTGAAAGTAGGGGTGTGATATATATATATATATTTATTATTTTGTTTTAAAGTAGTCATTTAAAGTTTTCTATAGATATATTGTGTCTGTGAGAAAAGTATTTGCTGAGTTTCAGTTCATTATTGCGAAGAGCTCCTGTTCAAGGAGACCGAGATGGCAGAAAACACATCTTGTTTGTTTTCTTTATTTAAAAAAAAACATTTTGTTGATATTGTGAGTGCACACAAATAAAAGTAGACCCTTTACAGCTCCTAATGATGTATTATTCTTATCTGTATTAGCAAATATGGCATATTTTAAGTTGTTTCCACTGTTATTAGGAAAAAAATGCAAGTGATCGCCCCGGCGCCTCCATGTCCTGCAAACTACGCTTTAGTTTACACTCGTCGCACAAACACTTGGATATGTGCCTAACAGCGCACATTTATCTAGGTTAAACGTTTAAACTAACATTGTGATATGCGTGTTTTATATCTATAGCTTTTATTTTAGGCAAGTCGTGTTGATTTAAGAAGGCTAAATTGATCAAACATGTGGTAAACTCTGTCGGCCGCTGGCCACTTGGTCATCACTTTAAAAAACAAAAACATGAATTTAACAAACAAAAAATGTTCCAAACATTTTTTCTAAATTAACTTAAGAAACAAAAAGAATAACCACTTTGGCATTAAAAACAAAAATGAACTTTTAATGGCTGCAACAGCAGTTGTTAATGAGGAAGAGAGAGAGAGAGAGAGAGAGAGAGAGAGAGAGAGAGACACGGGCTTCATTCAGACTAGGGCCCAGAATTCTGATAAGCTGTCAGACAAGGGCCGGGCTAGGGCCTAGATTTGAGGCCTGAGAGGGCTCTATGCAAAACCATGCTGTGACGTAGCTGTCACACGTGATGCGTGTAACAATCCAATAAAGACAAAGAAGAAGAGCTCAATAATATTTAATAAGCCAACGATCAGGGTACAATCAACGTTATCCACATTAAACATAGACGAGACTGGACAAACACTGGAAGCAAACACAGGGTTTAAATAGGACTGAGGACTAACAAGATAATTAATGTAACAAAGGTGAGAGAGATAGCTAATCGGACACATGAGGGAAAATTAGGTCAATCAGGGAAGACTAAGACAATGACAAGACTGTGACAGAACGCCCTCTCCCGGAAGGCGCGACCTTGCGCCGTGGAGACGAAGAGGGGATGGCAGACAGGCAGGAGGAGAATCTGGAGGTGGCCAGATGACCAGGAGGTGGCAGACAGAAGAAGACAAAGGAGGTGATGACGGAGGGATGAGCCGTGGAGGAGGAGGAGGCGAGATAGCAACCAGAACCCAGCCAAGGTGAAGGCTCCTGGTGTAGACACAGGAGGGAGGAGCCATGGATGATGCCTGGGTGGAGGATCCTGGAGTGCGAGCTCCTGCGATGAGGCCGGAAGCGATGGTGACCCAGGTGGAACCGAGCAGACGCTCAGCATGGGTGACAGAGGATCCAGAGGGCCAAGGCAGAGCAGCAAGCTCCAGCGACCGAGGTGGAAGCTGGGATCCGGAAGACAGCGGTGGAGCCGGAGCAACCAAGGACGAAGGCGGAGCTGGAGGGAAGGAGGAGCCTGACAGAGACAGAAGTGACAGAGTGATGAGGGAAGCCAGAGGAGTGAAGTCCCAAGGTGGACTCGGATGGAGGAAGGAGACGGGTAGAACTGGTGGGATGACGGAGCCAAGGAGCCAAGCCTGTTTCCTTCAGGCTCTTCGGTCGCGGTGGGCTCGTGCTCACGCTCGGTGCTGCACTGGGATAATGGCTGGCTGGGTTCTGGCTCAGGAGTGGGGCTGGTGAGTTCCTCATCTGCATAGCAGGGAATCAGTGGCGAGTTGTAATTTACCAGAACCTACTCCACATAGGCCGCTAGCTGTCACGCTAGCTATCACCGCCCCCAGACAACTTTGCCTTAACGGCAATGTTTAGTCCCACATGGTAAAACGTGGTGAGGCAGTTATCCGGGTAGTGTGTTCGGTTGGCAAGGTCCAAAAAGTCTCTTGTGTGGTCCTCGAGAGAGTGCTTCCCCTGCTCCAGCAGGAGGATGAGGACAGCAAGATCATACATTGTGCCAAAAACAACAAAAAACACCCAAAACAAAAAACTCAAAAAAATGCCGCTGTGTTGGTCTAGTCTTCTGTCACACGTGGTACATGTAACAATCCAATAAAGACGAAAAAGAAGAGTTCAATAATATTTAATAAACCAACAATCAGGGTACAATCCACGTTATCCACAATAAACACAGACGAGACCGGAGAAACACTGGGAGCAAACATAGGGTTTAAATAAGAAGGAGGACTAACGAGATAATTAACAATGACAGGTGAGAGAGATAACTAATCAGACACATGAGGGAAAACACGGGGTCAAACATGGAAGACTAAGGCCCTGTCCACACGAACGCGGTTATTTTCAAAACCGCAGCTTTTTCTACGCGTTTGGCCGTTCGTCCACACGCAAACACAGCACCAGGTCACTGAAACCGAACATTTTTGAAAACTCCTGCCAGGGTGAAGATTTTCAAAAACTCCGGTTGCAGTGTTATCGTGTCTACAGCGATAGACTGGCTAGATTTTTGGCTTGTGACGTCGCAGCATGCGCTGTTATCTCAGCCTACTGGAAACTTTTTCAGGCTTCTGATTGGCCAACATGGCTTTACGGTTGAGATTATATCGCCACCTGTTGGCTTGGCATGCTCTTGACAGTGCTTCATAGCATGCATTTGCGTTTTCATGTGGACAGAGATTTTTTTTAAAACAGAAGGAGGAAAAACTCAGTTTATAAAAAATACCGTGTACGTGTGAACATGGCCTAAGACAATGACAAGACTGTGACAGTAGCCTATTAGAATGCAGTTAAAATGGCAGTGAAAATAGTTACAAAACAACGCCATAGAAGAACCGGTCAATTTCTCTGAGCAACACAAAAGTGAATTGACATTACCGAATGAATCGTTTTCTTTTTGTTTTGTTTTTTTACAAATTGTTCATATACTGTATATCATTTCATTTATGAAATGATTTCATATTTCAATATTCACAATTTTACTTTTAAAAACAATCTTGTCGTATTATTTATGCAATTGTAATTGGAGATGTAATTGTAAATACATTTATGACACCTCTGATTTGAATACATGCCACATCAAATGCACCTGTGTATTCGGTGTCATCTCTGCAGTACAAAATAAATAAATAAATTGTTGATATTGATTTCATTCGATTGGTAACTGCTCTATAATGTATTATTATTATAACTGAATTTATTGACTAAATAAATAATAATGTGACATAAAAGATGATCTAATTTAATAAGGTTAGACAAAAAATTTCCTTATAAAAGGTAAAAATGTTCCTGCAAATCAAATAACACCCCTTATATGAAAAGTTAATTTGTGTCCCTGCTATGTAACCAATGCACAGAACATAAAGAATATTAAAAGATTTGGGATTCATTCTTTGTCAATATCACACACTCCGACTACAAAAGAAATGTAATAAGAAATGTATTTAAATGTGATACAGATCATGTGCATCATGATGATTAATTACTCACAATATTACAGACATCAGGTGAGGCTCCATTCTGTAGCAGTAGGAGAACAATATTCAGGTGTCCCATAAATGCTGAAACATGGACTGGGGTCAGGCCGGACTAGAGAGAAAGAGAAGAGAGAGTAGTTATGCTAACTTGCACTCATTCTCGTCAATAGGAATTAATTCAATACAATTTCAGATTCTGAAAGTTCGGTTTATATGAAACCTAAACGTTGCAGTTCAATTCACATATTCAATTACATAAACAAAATTTCAGCACATGCATATCTAAAAATAATTTTTTAGCAAATTAAATATTTTTTTTAGCAAATATTTAGTAATTATTCAGTCCTATCTTAAATATTCAATCTAATCTTTAAATTAGTCAGATTCAAGCATTTACATGTTTAATTTTTTTTTCCTTTTTTTTATAGGATTATTTCAGATCTACACCACCCCTTTCCATCTGATCCAAATTTCCTTCGGATCACGCTCAATCAGATCAATGAGGTTTTTACATGAAGACTTTTCAGTCCGACTGAGCCATCACTTTGATTATTAACATGCTCCCAAATAATCTGTTTATGAAGTTAGTGTTATAAGAGCAAAATAAACTAACAAAATGAGCAAGTAGCAGTTGAGTCAGCAGTCAACAAGAGAAGCCACTTTCATTCACATTACATTTAGACATTTGGCAGATGCTTTTATCCAACGCGGCTAAAACTGCATTCAGTGTGGACATTTTATCAGTATGCATTCCTTCAGAATCAAACCCACTGTCATTGCTATTGCCATGCTCTACTGTTTGAGCTACAGGAATAATTAAACTCTACAACATTTTGTAGAGTTTTGTAGACTTTATTTATTTTATTATTCAAGATAATAAAATACTTCACATGCTAAATCGGATATTATTATCCTAAATAGCATACAATATTTCAATAAGTCTCAGTTACAGAATTCTAGGACTCTCACTTCAGTGATGGCTTGAATTGAGGCTCCGTATTTAACCAGCAGTTCCATGACTTTTACTCTGTTCTTCTTACAGGCAATATGCAGAGGAGTGAAGCCATTCTGACAGACACAATAAATACATTAGTAATGCTCATTAACATTGGTACACATTTATTTGACTTTTTTTAAAGGCAAAGAATTACCAGTGCTCTGGCATTAGGATTTGCTTTTTTATCCAGCAGTAATTTTGTGACTCTGTAGTGACCACAGTGGGCGGCAACATGAAGGGCGGTCAGGTAGTCCAGTGTGACATCATCAACCGGTGCCTTGTGTTGCAGCAGGTGCTTCACACACTCGACGTGATCACCCTGAGCAGACATGTGCAGCGGGGACAGGCCGTTCTGTGTGTGCATGTGAATGTTGAAATACAGAGAATGAGAGAGGAAAAAAATACAGATCACCTTTAGATCAAAAAGTAATAATAACAATGTAATAATGAATTTAGCAATATTTATTAAAAATATTACAGTTTTATAGCTTTTTATATGTAAAAAAATCAAATAAATGCAGCCTTGGTGAGATATATATATATATATATATATATATATATATATATATCATTAGCAATTTTAATTTAATTCCTTGTACCTTGGTTCGTGCCAGTATGGGAGCTCCTCTTTCAAGCAGTAGTTCCACTGCAGTGTCATGTCCACTTCTGGCTGCACAGTGCAGCGGTGTCAGCCCATCCTGTTCAACAGAGAGGAGATAAATAGAGACAAACAGCATATATGAAGACACGTATATGAATGTACATACATAATGCATTATGAAAACTACTCAGGCAAAGCACATGAAAACATCCCTGTTCCTAGAGATCTACCATCCTGCAAAGTTCAGCTCCAACCCTGATCAAACACACCTAAACTGGCTAATTAATCTCTTAGGCAGCACTTGGTAATTACAGACAGCTGTGTTGGAGCAGGGCTGGAACTGAAGTCTGCAGGATGGTAGATCTCCAGGAACAGGGTTGGGCACGCCTGGTCTAAACAGTCACGATGTATGGCTCACAAAAAAGCTACTTTATCATTATTAATTTCATATATACAAGTACATACAGTAGAATAAATTTTTCTCTGAACTGACAGAACAGACACTAGAGGGCGCTTGTTTTACTGCATTTTGATGGTTTTATTTGATTTTTGATTTTAGTTTTAATCAGTGGTGGACGAAGTACACAAATCAAGTACTTGAGTAAAAGTACAGATACATATAATAAAATATTACTCCAGTATAAGTACTCCTTTTTCAATTTTACTCGAGTGAAAGTACAAAAGTACTCGACTTTTTATGTACTTAAGTAAAAAAGTACTGATAGAAAGATTTATTTTGCAATTTTATATAGGCTACGTAATTTAATTTTATATTAGGACATATTTTTTATAATCCTACTGCTCAAAATACCTGGGATTTTTCCAAAAGAACCACTATATGGAGTCAAGATATATTTTTGTTGTTGACTACGTTGACGAGAGTGATGTAGTAATGTTCACTGTGAAGCTTACACTGCGAAGTACCTGAGAGAAAACAGATCTGACCATCTGATTTTCACCAGTAAGAAAAAAGTGTTTTAAAGCTTGTTGTTTTGCAGAACATATATGACATGAGAATGCATGTCATATACGCCTGAAGTTAGGAAGAACATTTTAAGGAAAATATAATTATAGTGTCTGTCTATTTACTGTTGTCTGTCCGCACAAGCACTCATATATATATATAAAACAATGAGAAAGTCTATGGCGAGTGAACGGCATTACAAACGCTGTGTTTCTCCCTGCCCAAGATATCTGGCGGCAGGGAATACACACGATTTGTGTGTCATTTGTTTAGGAGCAGAGCATGCACGGTCAGCTTTCGAGCAGCTGTTTGTCATCACTGCGAGCCCTCGCTGCGCACGCTCCGCTCTCGCCTGGCAGCGTTTGATGAGAGATAAAAGTAAAAGTTACTCAAAATAAAACTACTCCAGTAAAGTACAGATACTTGAAAAATGTACTTAAGTACAGTAACGAATTAAAACTACTCCGTTTTACAAAGTAACTACGTTACTGTCCACCACTGGTTTTAATTCACATATTAATAAGATGAAAAAATGAAATAATGGTAATGATAACATAGCTAAACTTTGACCTTTTTTAAATCTGAAAGATGCAGAAACACTAATTTGTCTCAAATAGCCATGATTACCGCAATCTCAGCAATAGACAAAAGAAAATCTGTGATGCGGCTTTACTAAATTATGCTCCAAAATTGTGGATTACACTACCATCTAATATCAGGGAAGTATTTGTAAAAGAATGTTAAATTGAATGTTTTTATTTTGGTGTGTGCTAGGGACTATTTGTAATAAATTATCTTTATTATTATGTTTTAGTATTTTATACTATATTTTTTATTATATTAGATGTGCTATACTTAATTAATTTTTTCCTATAGGTTTGATGTATTTGTTCTTTATTTTATTATTAGATGTCGAATTTGATATTTGTTGATGCAATTTTTGATTATTTGATTTTGATTATGATTGTAAAGCACTTTGAACTGCATTTTATGTCTGAAAGGTGCTTCTGTATAAATAAAGTTTATTATTATTATTATTTTCTTATAATAATTGATACTCACCCTGGTCTTGGCGTCAATCTGAGACCCCCTCTCTAGCAGCAGAGCAATCATGTTTGTATTTCCTCGTTTGGAAGCCACATGAAGAGGGGTTATACCATTCTAAACAAAACAATGCATCCTTTAGTAAAGACTAAATATTCATATTTGAAAATATAGTTATTGAAATAAACCAAATAAACTAGAGACACTGTCTGCTGAAATCATGAGAATTTAAAAGATGAACTGCAAGTATTTGATTAATATATATACAGTATATATATATATGAAATCTGATAGTACAATATATGAAATTCATACATTATACTAAACAATAATTAATTAGATAAACTGCAACAGTGTTTTAACCATGGAGAAATGAAAGAAAAGAAAGCACACACCTCAAAATTATTCCCGTAAGTAAGATAGTTTACCCAAAAATGATAATTGTATAATTTCAGTGAATAAGTGAATCTGTTCCTTACAGAAAGCATTGATTTAGAGCAGTGGTTCTCAACCAGGGGGTTGGCGCCCACTAGGGGGCCTCAGCCACCTTCCAAAGGGGCCGCAGGATGACAAGCAGTTCATAATAATAAAATAGACAATGTCTTAGCCTATACTGGGGGAGGGCTTTGATTATTGTGTTGGACAAGGGAGGCCTTCAAATCAAAAAGTTGAGAACCACTGATTTAGATGGCTTACTACCAAACACGCTATATTTGTCAGTTGAGGTTGCCGCTTTTTAAAGGTTTTAGCAGTATATGATCATACCCTGGCTGTGAAGTCTACAGCAGCCCCTCTGTTGAGCAGCAGCGTGGCCACATTAACATTACCGTAGTGAGCAGCAATATGCAGAGGAGTGAAGCCACTCTGTTAGAGTAAAGAACAGTATTGGGATAAAAGAAGGGATAGAACAAAGAAGAGGAAAGAGGAAAACAGAATTAAGGTAAATGTCTGTGCTGGTCTTCTAACTGATTTAAAACGTCCATCATTCATGATCTACCATGCAGCATTCCCATGAATCATCACATTTGTGCAAAACCTTGGAAAAAATGGAAAAGTAAACAAAACGCCTGGATTCTCATCTGCTACCAGTGGATCCAACCATCCCATGCACTGGAGTGAAGGAAAAGAAACGAAACTTGGATGAAATAAGAAACGGAACGATTAGAATTGTAATAATATATGAGCACATTCCCAGTGTCATATGAGTTTTCATGAGAGAGATGAGTAGTTTCTCAGTGACAATGAAAGGAAAAAAAGATGACGAACAAAATATCTGAACAAACAAATGTTATTCAGCAACTACTCACTACATATTGCTAAAGATGAAAGAATAGATAGGAAATTGGCATTGTCTGTCTTACTCGTTCGTTTGATGGAGCCATTTTTTCTTACCTTTCCATTCTGACAGACATGGTGCAATTTAAAAAAAACAGAATTAACAAAAAGGTGCAGCAAAATGTGACCGAGAGACTTCTACACAGATAGTGAGAGTGACAGTATGAGTCCACATGCACAATTAAGAGTTAAACGTCTGTTTAGTTTGTTATTAAAATCATAAGTGGTGTTTAAACAATATAATGAACCCTAATTCCTGCTCAAAACGTTCATTGAAATAAAGGAGCATAAAAACGTGTTGATGAGCTAGAAACACCCAAAAACCTTTTGAGGAAACAGGGTGCTGCTACTAAAATAAAAACAACAATGTGTCATGCACTATGCAATTTAAAAGGACAAGACTCTAGTCTTCCCATGCACTGTCAAAGAAAAATTCAGTGTTAAGTAGCACATTAGGCTTTACAAGAGCCGAGACGAATGCAGGATTCTGCTGAGAATCTTAATACCTCTGTAGTCCTGTTGACCATCATCTGAAGATGCACATGAGGAAGAAAGTATGGCATTTTCATTAATATGACTTTTTTATTTATTTGTAACATTTTTATCTTAAAATGAATAATTCCAAAAGCACACATATAATTCAGTGAAGTGAGACGTTTTTTTATATTCAAATTTTCATTTTAGAAAATGTGCTGAAAAGGTATTCACCCTCGGGCCATCCATGTAGATGAGTTTGTTTATGCATCAGAACAGATTTTGAGAAATTTAGCATTACATCACATGCTCTTCAATGGATCCTCTGCAGTGAATGGGTGCCGTCAAAATGAGAGTCTATAAAAGTCTGATAAAAACTTTAAACTGTCACTTCAGGCCAAAATACAAGTCCATAATTCATAAATAATAACACTTCCTCCTGTGAAAAAGTCCATCCCCTGTTGTCCTCTCACATCATATTCACCAACATATTTGTTTTGGACTTTTTTCGCTTGTAAACAGTGTCTCATCTGTGTATATTTCTCTCCTGATTCAGACAAAATGAATTTTTCCTGGAGAAAGCAACATTATGAATAGAGGACTCTTATTTAATTTGGAAGCAACAGTTTGAAGTTAGAATCATCTTAAGAGTCGTGTGGATTACTTAAGGATCATTATGATGCTTTTATCAGCTGTTTGAAATCACATTCTGACGGCACCCATTCACTGAAGAGGATCCATTGGTGAGCAAGTAATGCTAAATTTCTCCAAATGAAGAAACAAACGCAATTGCATCTTGGATGGCCTTAGCATGAGTCAATTTTCAATGTCCAAAAATAGTATTATCATGGTGAACATCCATTTTTGAAAAAGCATTAAAATTAAATCCCACTCTCTCACCTTGGACTGGACATCAGCATTATGGTCGTTCTGAAGCAGCAAAGCAGCTGACTTGGTGTCATCCTTGCGGGCAGCGATGTGGAGCGCAGGCAGGCGGACTTTACCTTTTGTGTCATGTTCCAGGAGCAGAGAGACCACCTGATTATGACCCTGCTGCAGAGCAATGGCCAAAGGAGTAAAACCATCCTACAAACACAAGCAATAGACAGGCAGAGATAAACCAACAGAACCATCTCTTTGTTCAGATACAAAGGCCATTAACAAGTTGACCAATATGCAGGTCAAAACTAGGTCCAGGAGTTGGAAGTCCAGCTGATCAACCATCTAGACCAGCTTGGACCAGATAATGAAGAGTTTAGACCAGCTAGAAATCATGTAAAACCTTCAACCATCTGATGATTTTGATTATTGGATATACTTATTGGATATACTTGGATTCATGATTTCAAGTCATTCAAGATTTAAGATTTCACTTCAGAAGCAAGTCATAAAAACCACAGTCTATGGAAATGTGTAAACACTCTCCTCTTTTTAGCAGGTACTTGTATGGGCATGTTGCAAAGAATGGAAAGACACACACACAACTCTCGCAATCACAAACCTCTGTGGCAATACTCTGGTTTCCATCATTCTCCAGAAGATATCGCACAACATCCAGGTGATTCTCTTGAGCAGCCATATAAAGTGGAGTGAAGCCATTCTGTAGTAACATACCGGCACCGTAAAGCTAAATTATAATTATAACAATTGATTAAATACAATTTTAATCACATTCAATGAAATTATATATATATATATATATATATATATATATATATATATATATATATATATATATATATAATAAAAATATATATATATATATATATATATATATATATATATATATATATATATATATATATATATAAATATATATATATGTGTATTATTAGAATATTACAGGCTCTCCTCACCTGCGATTGCGAGTTTACATCTGCTCCTCTTTTCACCAATAACTTTGCAACTTCTTTCTGCCCAGCCAGACAAGCAATGTGCAATGCTGTGTTCCCTTTCTGAAGAGGAAGAAAGGGAGATACATATTTACATCTACTGTAATTGTGCACTTGTTTGTGTATGAATATGCTAGGATAGGATAGGATAAACTTTATTTGTCCCCGAAAGGAAATTTGTCTTGGGCAAAGATAAATAAAACAAAATTAAATAAAACAATTAAAAAACATACATTAAAATATAAGTGTATACGTATAAAATGTAAACTATGTACAGTGCAAAACACAGTAAAGTGCTAATATGCTATAGGTGCATTGTTTTTGGTAGAATTCAGCATTTTTATCGAGGCAGGAACAAAAGAAAGCTTCAGTCTATTCGTTTTACACATTGGCATTCTTAGTCTCTTTCCCGATGGCAGCGACTGATATTCGCTAAAAAGAGGATGTTTGGAATCAGTGCTGATACTTATTGCTCTTCTCATCACTGCCTGATCATATAAAGTCTGTATGGGCTCATATTGATTAATTCCTATGATTTTCAAGGCTGTTTTGTGGATATGAGCCAATTTGTTTTTCAGTTGAACAGACAAGTTTCAAACCAGACTGTGATTCCGTAGCGAATAAGACTCAAGCGTGGCTCGGTAAAAAATAAGCAAGATATTGCTACCCACCCCATACAGTCTCAGCCTTCTTAAAAAATAAAGCCTCTGTTGTAGTAGTGTGCACAGACTGTCAATGTGTGTATGTGTATGCTTAACATAAGAACAGCTACCAACTGGTACTTGGAGACTGCATGAGACATTTGACCTAATTTGCAGAAATCCTATCAGGCAAAAAGGACTTCTAGTACATAATAAATCAAATAAAACGAAAACCACTTAAACAATCACATTTCTGCTCAATAAAAAGTCTCCAAAGCTTTGCTCTTTGCAGTGTGCAAAGCTCTCTGCTGTCAGTGTGATTGCTCGTGTGTGTATACAGTATAGGTGTGTCTTGGTGTGTCTGTTTGGCCCTGTGTGTCAGACGACAGGAATCATCAGAGTCCTACTGTACTCATCATACTGGATGACTGGCATTCCGTCATATTTACTCTCTCTTTCTCACCATTTGGGAATCACATACCCCTTCCCTCCAATTTGTAAGTGTCTATGTGTGTTTAACCTTGGTTGAAGAGTCCACGGTCGCACCCCTCTCCAAAAGTTCCTCCACCAGCTGCACGTGACCCTCTTTAGCTGCTAGATGGAGCGCATTGAGTCCATTCTACACGCAGAGGGAGACATGATCAATACATTTTTATCAGTGCAGATTTAATATTAAGCTACAATTTTAATTTTGCTCATGATAAATAATAGCATACAAGTTGCATAAAAACAGACTTTGGCGAAATAATTTGACAGGGGTAATACTAGAACAAAAATGTTTCATATAGTAGATCTCTCATGTGCATTCTGTATAAGTTTTTACTAAATATGGAGAATTGTTATGTACGGCTCTAGAAAAAAGACTGAAAAAGATTAATTGCAAAAATGAAAGATTACAAGATTATAGAAATGTAATGTTAAATATATTAGAACATAATTAATATAGTAAATAAACGTTATTTTATTTTTTAAGTTGTTTATTTTTATTCTTTTTTTACTTTTCCCCCAGACCCAAGTTTGAAAATTCCTTATGTAAAGAATAATTATGACAGATTTTACTACTGGCTAAATTTGGCAATGGTCTTTTTTCTATTTTAGTACAATGATCAGAAAAAAAAGGTTGTTGTAAATTTGAGCCATTATGAAATAATTAATTTTCATTATATCATGTAAAAAGTCACTTGTTTTATTTTTATTTTATCAAATCAAACTTACGTTTAAACATGGAATTTCAGTGTTTAATCAAGCTGTAAATAAGCATTCCCTTTATTCAAACATCACCACCTGTCTTAATTTACTAATGCACCTCATTTTATATTTGACGGGTAAATCATGACAGCTCTTGTGTAACGCATTATGGCTAACATTCAGACTCGTCAGTAAGAGCAGAGAGAATTAACGAGACTCTAATCTCATTTATTTGGATAATGAAAGCTGAAGGAGTTTTCGCATTCAGAGAGAGTGAAAGAGAGGAAAGAAGAAAAAAACAGATAAAACATGGGCAGATTATATTGCAATATCACTCAGTGAGGATTAGAATGGTGGATTTTAGAGAAAACAACATTGAATGCCTGTCCATTGTTGTGCTGACATGCTCATTATTACTGGCGACTCCAGATGAAGCCATAATGGATAATGTCATGGTCAGAGCAGAGGCAAATTCAAAGGGGTCATAGCAACTTAGCTATGACATAGTTATGACATTTGTCTCTGATGGCATTTCAGTAATATATGTTCGCTATTTCACAAAATTTCAAACCCAGTTTAATGTAATTTAATGTCAAATAAGTAAATAAATACATACATACATACATATATAAAATGTAAAAAGACAGCACGATCACCCTTTCAAAGGAAATATTTCACAAAGATGTGAAAATGTGAAACATGCTTCATATAAAAAAACAATGTATTGTATAAAAACAATGTTACTGTAACATTAAGGCACTTAAACACTGTTTTTCTCCTTTTCCCCCCCCATGTTGGTCATGGTTCCACATGACCACAACCATCAGTGCTACATTTACATAATATAAATATGGCACACCTTGCTAAAACCAGTACTGATGATTGGTTGAAAATTTTGCAGTTCGTGCCTGTGACAAACCTTACAGAATGCATTTTGCATGCGGTATCTCCTATACGTAGATAAAAGGACAATTTAATCATACATTCTCAGAAAAAAAAAAGTACAAAGCTGTCATTTGGGAAATACCCCAAGCAACAAAAGCTAAAAGGTACATTGTTATACCTTATTTACCCCTAAATGGTACACATTAATACCTTTTAATACCAGCTTTTGTCAGGAATCACTATGGCTCCCTATAACATCATAACAATGCAATTTGTGCCCAGGCTGGTCAAAAATTGAGAAAAGCAAACAAAAAAAACATACACATTTCTAATAGTAAGGATTATCCTTCACTCACAAAGCACAATCTACTAGGACTTTCTAAAGAGTGGAGCTAACACAGAGTTGACAGAACATTAAGCTGGAAAGAAGTTTATGGCAACCCGCTTCCTGGAAAAATTAAAATTCAGTATTGCTATTTTCTCTTAACAGATTAGATTAAAAGCATTTAAATACATAATCTAAACTGCTTTAGATGTAACTGTGCAAAACTTCCAATTGTTGAATTCCTTGAGAATCTTAATCAATGAGACATGGAATCAATGAGACATTGCATTCATTTCATTCATTTCATTACATTCATAGTGTTTTATGTAAAAAGTTACCTGGTTGCATGTGGAAATGTCCTGTCCGCTCTTGAGGAAATCCAGCACCTTTTCAATATTACCTGCCCTGGCCGCCCTTAGGAAGCTGGTATTACTGTCCGACTGTAGAAACAACAAAACAGGAAAAACATTAGGAAACTTCAGGTCAGCTCTAGTTAAAAAAAAAAAGTGAAATCACAATGAATTTCCAAGTAAAACAAAATTAAAGAAGAGCAAATGCAGGGTGAGATCTTATTTTTTTTCCGACTGTAGAAACAACAAAACAGGAAAAACATTAGGAAACTTCAGGTCAGCTCTAGTTAAAAAAAAAAAAGTGAAATCACAATGAATTTCCAAGTAAAACAAAATTAAAGAAGAGCAAATGCAGGGTGAGATCTTATTTTTTTCCCCCTATCAATAATTGTTTGAAAGTTGACCAGTCATTTCTGATAATATACACTACCTTTCAAAAGTTTGGGGTCTGTGAGACCCGAATACTGGAGTGACTTCTGAAAATTCAGCTTTGCCATCACAGGAATAAATCACATTTTGAAATATATTAAATTAGAAAACAGTTATTTTAATTTGATATATTTCACTAAATTACAGTTTTACTGTATTTTTGACCAAATAAATGCAGCCTGGGTGAGTATAAGAGACATCTTTTTAAATCATTAAAAATCTTACTGACCCCAAACTTCAAAGTTTATGGTTAGCGCTTATGTCTCAGCGAGTGAATATAAGTTGTGATTTCAGTGGGTGTATCTCCTTTTATCAAAATTGTGTTTGAATGTGACTGCTAAATATAGACAGCAAAACAGAATGAAGGCAGCTGACATGACACACACACACACACTACAGTGCATGTGGTTTAAGGGGACTGTCCTCAGGCATAGTGGTTTTTATACTGTACAAACTGTATTTTCTATGTCCCAACCCTACCCTCACAGAAAACTATTGGCATTTTTTGAATTTCAAATAACACAGTTTAGTATATTTTTAAGCCATTTGGTTTACGACAGTGATCTCAAACTCAATTCCTGGAGGGCCAGATAGCTCTGCACAGTTTTGCTCCAACCCTAATCAAACACACCTGATCCAGCTAATCAAGGTCTTCAGGATTACTAGAAACTTCCAAGCAGGTGTGAGTTGGAGCTGGTTGGAGCTAAACTCTGCAGAGCTGTGGCCCTCCAGGAATTTAGTCTGAGACCACTGGTTTACAAGGACAAAGGAAGTGTCCTCATAAATCATGTTTATGTTGTAATACCCATGTCATTATACACATTTGTGTCCTCCTAAACCATGCATTCAAACACACAAACAGATCCGCATATGTGCATGGTATCTTGCCATGCGAGGAAGAAAATTAATGCTAAGATCAAATTTCAGATTTGGCATCAATCAGTGAACATGTGTTGATTTGTAATGCTACTGAGCAATTCCTTTTAAAGCCCTTGGCATAAGTCACAACTGTGACAATAAAACCTGCATGTGCAATACCAATGCAAAAATCCTCAATGTACTGAATAATGAACACTACAGAGCAGGAAGACAGTTCAAGTACAGAGCAGGAAGACAGTACGGTTATCTTTCAACAGCTGCGCAAAATGTATTAAAACATACAGATACATTAGAATTGACAAGCACATTGGTGCAAAGCTCTGGCATTTAAGATGTTAATGAACAGATCGGTAGGCCTACCTCTCAGGTCATGTGGAGCGTGAAGCATTAATGTGTCAGGTCATTACAGGTTTGACCGAAATGTTTGAGACTTGACCTCTGCTCCTTCTGAGGTTGAGAGGTCACATGTTAACCACAGACACTATACATTTGCTGCTGAAGTTGCCTTCACACATGCTTCACTATTTGAGCTCATATGGGCAACAAAGTTCCGAGGTAAGAAGTAAACTAAAAATCAGGTATAAAAATGAATTAAACACCAAAGTCTTGAAATACTTACCATACAAAAGTAACCCTGCTATATCAAACAGCTTAGATCAGCTTAAATTTCCAGCATTTTTGTTGGTTAGTGCTGTTTTGGTGCTGGTCAGACTGGCCTAGCGCCAGTACACAGCCGTGCTGTTGGCTTTAGTTAGTGAAGCTAGTCAGTTAACATGGTCTTTCTGGTGATGCTAGTTGACCAAAGTGGTTGACCAAATTGGTTCAACTGTGGCATTACTCCAAGAAAAGCCTTTAGGAACCTTTATTTCCAAGACTGCATTTTTCACAGTATCTTCTATGTTCCACAGAAGAAGAAAAAAAGTCATATAGGTTAGGAACGACATGAGGGTGAGTAAATGATAACAAAATTGTTCTTTTTGTGTGAACTATCCCTTTAAGTAAAGATCTGAGAAGTTGAATATACTAAATGAGATCTTAACTGCAATCGCCATGGTTACAAAAAGAAAAACAGAAGATTGTTCTGCATTACGATCCCAGCATCCCAAACACAACATATGCTGGCCTTTTCAGCAGAAAATTGACCTCAACATTCCTCTACTGAACCTAGATATTATTAAGATTGTCTTACCATGGTATCTGCCACAGAATTGTAGGAACGGTCCAGATATGGATCACTTCCAACGGTCCGCAGGTCTTTATCTGAACCACATGCCTTACACATTGCTGCATTGCCCATTGTAAAGAGTAACCCAAACCTTTGCAAAAAACTGTGCTACACTTTACATCAACGTCTCCCTCGCTCTGCCTTTTCCAGTGATTACCAACCACTGAACATCAAATAGCTCCTTGGGAGATTGATTCCAACTCGCTCACATGCACTTAGCTTTATGGGTTTGCATTATCCTCAGCCTTAAGGTAGTACCCAGGAGCCCATTCAGTTATCAGCTTCAGAGCATCTATCCAGCTAATGTGAAATCCCCCAAACTTTCATGTCTTCCTCCTCAGGTCCCGAACATTGTCTCTTATGTGCTCTCTCTGATCCCTGCCCCGCATCTTCTGTGAGTATCTGCGTCCCGTATTGGCACAGACCCCTTGGCTCTTATCTCCTACACTTTTCCGGTCTTTTCTCTCTTCCCGCCTGGCTTCGTGACTGACAACTGCGGCCACAAATGTGTCTCCCATTGCTATATCAGGCCGAATAGACACCCCGTCCAGGATCCAGGGCTGGGTTATTTTTAACCCCTCCGAACAGTTGTGTTGATTGATATTTCTGTTGAAAACCATGATACTTTTTTTTTTTTTAGGATGCTGTGATGAATAGAACAATTCAAATCAAAAGTATTTATTTTGTAACATTACATATCCTTGCTAAATAAACGTATTCCAAAAAATTGTAGTATATTTGTAAAATATCATTACGCTTTTCCATTTAAAAATAATAGCAATATTTTTAATGAACATCATTAAAAATTGCAAATTGTTATTCAATGTTAACATTCTCAGCTCCTTGTGTATCTCAGTTATAATAACCTGCTTGTTAGTTTGACAATGCCAGTCAAGTAGTTATAGGTTGCAGCAGGCAGTGGCTGATTAAGCAATGAGACTGCACAACATGCTCCTAGAATCTGTTTGAGTAATATATGGGTGTCAAAACTAAAAAGCACAGGCTCACGCAGTTTGATGAAAGGTTATATATAGGCCATGGCTAGATAGACGTTTGAGAATGCATCACTTGTCTTACCGGAGAAAATTTATTTGGATGTGGTGCCCCTGGGCACTTGCCCAATTGCCCATATGGTTAATCTGCCAATGGCAGCAGGTCATCCAAGGTCACACAGCTTAACACATTAGGTGAAGGTGATGTTTTATAACACATCTGTGCTAACAAACACTTTTACTTCCTTCAATGCTGTTGCTTTTTCAACCATTGCCAGCCTCTCCTTAGTAGTGATGGGTCAAGTGATGAATGAACAAAATACTCTGGAAGTGAACTAATTATTTGAGTTTACTTTTGGCTGCATTTGAATATGATCAAAGACTAGGTGTAAACATGCACGGAGAATTTGACTACAGAAAATACAACATTTTAACTCCATACAAATGAATGAAATTACTCCAATAACATTTATTCATTTTGCTGAATGAAATTGAGCAAGAGTCGATAAAACGATCCGATCTCCCCATCACTACTTCTTTATTATTTTTCCTCAGGAAGAACATTTTATATTTTAAATTAAATCTAATTCAATGAATAAATTAGGTGTAAAAAATGAATCTTTAATACTGTAAAACATTTTCAAAACTTGTATTTTCAGATTGCAAGAACAAAACTAAAGCATACATGAGTTATATCAAAAGGTTATGTCATCACATATGTAGCCAATGAGATTTTGCACTCTAGAGACAAATCTGCATACAAGATGATCCTATTTCCTAATCCTCTTTCAGTATCTGTGCTCTAAAACAGGTGCGGAACAGCTGACTACAGGATTTATCGCTGGAGCTCATCTGCAGCACAAAAATACTAAAATGCAACCATAAAAAATGTGCAATAATTATTATATATTGCATGTACACAGTTGAGAATTAAAAAATATTTGTATTAATAATAAATAAATACTAAAAGTACATTATATCAAATAATACAATAATAAAATAAAATAGTTTTTTAAAAAGATTTTAATTATAATTAGATTTTGTATAAAAAGTCATGGCTATGTTGTCTTACTATAGGGGTGTTGAATTCTAATATTTGTACACATTAGAAAGAGATAATAAGAATGATTAATAATGTTTAATTTAAGTGATTTATATGCATGACAATTGCAGCAGAGCAGGACAAAGTTTTACAAATCACCCCTAATTTGACTGATATTGCTGGACTTGCACTATGTAACACGCCATATGACATCATCATATCCTCCGACCTCAATGAACCCTCTGTGCATGTGAACGCGACTGAGATAAACTCTCATCACAGTTACTTTACATGTGCTAACACTGAAAGCACAAAAATGAACAATTCACAAAGAATAAATTCAGATTAAAATATTACTAATTAATTACTAGATGCTACATTTGCACATTACGAAAGCAACTGACTATTTTAATTAGTATTAGGGCTGTCTGAAGATTTTGGCATTAAATGGTCGCAGAATTCTTTAAACAGAACAGACACATGTCACCCAATAGGTCAGCTGTATCTGAGCTGGCATGGATGAATTTGAGGTAAAAGTGCTGTTGTTAATTGTACCTTGCGTTTGCGCTCTGCTCTCTCTCTGTGTCTCTTGCGTCTCTCTCTGGCTTTGGTGAGAGCCTTTATCTCTGGAGGTTGTTCCAGTTCCCGTGCCTTTTTCAGGTGTGCTGCTGCGTGTGCCATGATGCCAAACCACAGAAAACCATACACAGATACCTCTCTATCGCTTCAGATATGGAATAGTCCCATAAGCTTTTTCATATTAATGTAAAGCAAATGTTGGCGTCCTTGATCTGCTTTTCCCAAACGGCTCCTTTGAATAAGGCGATAACGGATGCTCTGTGCCACTGTCCTCCCACAATTCACTCTCAATAACTCCCTCCTCAGTGCAAACAGTTTGTCTCTTTTTTCCCCCATCGAGTGTGACTCCAGTTCATTGGTTGGCTGAAGAGACAAAAGCCTTACTCGCTGAATCTGAATTTATATCGCCATGTGTGAACTAGGGACCAGAGAGAGAGGGAGTGACGGAGAGGGAGAGAGAGAGAGAGGAAGAGGGCCAACCTGCCTGTCCAGATGTGGAGGCATTCAGCTATATTCCAGCTGTAGGATTGAATGTATGTATGTGTGTACTTCAAAAATGTGAGCGTATAAGAGAAGAGACACAATAAAAAGAAGTGTTTGTTTCAGAGAAAAACATGAAACTGTTAATAAATACTGTGTGGCAAACAGCAAGGACACCTGTGGCACATTGCGTGCTCCTCGGAGCTGGGGAGGAGTTTAGGGAAGACCACAGTGGAGGCCGGAACACTGGGAATATATACACTGGGGCAATGCTAAGCCACATATACAAATCCACCTGGAGGGGAATGATTCGCTCCGACACACAGCTACTGCAGTCATAGACCTGACCTGGTGGGGTGGTGTGGCATTGTGGTTAATGCCCAGGGCTGATAATCAGAGAGTTGCTGGGTCAATGCTGGTTCAAAAAGGCACTTAAACCTGCAGGATGCTCCGGTGGGACTGAACTACACTCTCAGAAAAAAAGGTACAAAAGTTGTCACTGGAGTGGTACCTTTTCAAAAGGCACACCTTTGTACCTAAAGAGTCCATATTGGTACCTTACATATTAGTACTTAAAAGGTAAAAAAGTGTACCCTTTGAAAAGGTACCGCCCCAGTGACAGCTTTTGTACCTTTTTTTCTGAGAGTGAATCCTCTTGGATTTAAAGGTGTCTGCTAAATGACTACTGCAGATGCTATAGAGAAAGGAATCTATAACTATTTCTTAGTAAGGATCATACTTAAGCGGTCTCTGACTCTCAAAGAGTCAAGATAGTCTCAAAATAACTACGTGTCTGTTTTAAGTTTGGGATCAGGGTTCTTTTTTAATATACTTTTATTCAGCAAGGATGCATTAAATTGCTCAAAAGTGACGGTAAAGATTACAAAAGTTTTCTATTTCAAATAAATGCTGTTCTTTCTATTGTTCATTGATGAATCCGGAAAACTAAACATAATTATTAAAGCGCAATTGTTTTCAGCATTGATAACAACAAGGAAGTGAAGCAAATCAGCATACTAGAATGATTTCTGAAGGATCACGTGACACTAAAGACTGGAGTAATGGCTGTCGTGAATTCATCACAGGAATACATTTGAATGACATTTAAAATCTAATAATATTTAACAATATTACTGTTTTAACGTATTTTTGATCAAATAAATGCAGCCTTGGAGAGCATTAGAGACTTCCTTCAAAAACATAAAAAAATCTTGCCGACCCAAAATTTTTGAACAGTTGTAAATATATTCACAAATACATAACCTATTGAACATTCACGATATACAATTTGAAGTTCATAATATGACCTAAATGC
The DNA here is from genome assembly GCF_001515645.1 of Sinocyclocheilus grahami. NCBI lineage: Eukaryota > Metazoa > Chordata > Actinopteri > Cypriniformes > Cyprinidae > Sinocyclocheilus > Sinocyclocheilus grahami. The sequence continues at coordinate 194,030 of NW_015506031.1, read as the reverse complement.
ACACTACGGTGTTAATAAATTCCCAAATGTTGTATATAATGCAGTATTATTAAATAGTGAAATACGGTATTAATCTTTTTAAATTTCATAAATTTAAAGTTCATAAATTTGTTTATTTATGGTTTAATTTGCATTTGCAATTCTGTAAATATTTTTGCACATTTTTTGAGATCTGACAGGTTCACAAATACATTTTTAAAAGTATGTCTTCTTTAGTCAGTCGGGTAAGGAATTTTCAACTGCATTTGAATTTCAGTTTCACTTTTCTCACTTACAAATTAATGTCACTACATTACTGAGGAACACTTCAGCTGACCTTACAAGTCGATTTTCAATATGATCCACAAAGTTAGTGAGGACATTTTCAGAAATGTGGTCCTTACAGTGTAGACGAATCTGCACACACACACACACTCACACACACACACACACACACACACACAGTCAGTCGGGTAAGGAATTTTCAACTGCATTTGAATTTCAGTTTCACTTTTCTCACTTACAAATTAATGTCACTACATTACTGAGGAACACTTCAGCTGACCTTACAAGTCGATTTTCAATATGATCCACAAAGTTAGTGAGGACATTTTCAGAAATGTGGTCCTTACAGTGTAGACGAATCTGCACACACACACACACTCACACACACACACACACACACACACACACACACACACAGTCTGGGTCACTATCCTTGTGGGGACTGCCCAAAGGCATAATGGTTTTTTATATTATACAAACAGTTTTTTCTATCGCCCTACACCAACCCTACACCAAAACCTACCCCTCACAGAAAACTTTGTGCATTTTTACAATCTAAAAAAAAACTAATTCTGTATGATTTATAAGCTTCTGTACCCATGTACAAAACATGCACACACACACACACACACACACACTAAACTGTAACGCTACATCCATTTTTCTCTGTCAAGATACTTCTACACCACCTTTTGGCCTGAAAAAGTAACTACACCTTTTTTATAAATTATTTATAAAATTATATATCAGCACACTGACACCTGGTGGTTACACTGCACACTAGATGACATCCAAACGTCTACCTCTGTGTGAGTCATTGATGTAAGTATTAGACCTATAAGACAAGCACTGAATCTAAGATCTCTGAAAATGTATCGTAGTTTGTGTATATTAATCATAGTTATGGTGATGTCAAATCATAGTAGGAACAGCTGAAACCATTGACACCACTTTACTACCATGGTTAGATGAATGGAATAATGGTTTCTATAGGACAAACTATAATATATGTAATAATAAAATATAGTATTTTGCACATTTATAGACTATAGGTACAACTGTCTTAGTTATAATAAAAACAAAGCAGATTTGACACTTCATAAATAGGGTACAAACTGTTTTCCCATTCCTTTTCAATTGTATATCCAACAATTAAAATCATAGAATATCATAATTTTGATATAATCTGTAGAATTAACATTATATCACACAAATCATGCAATGTAAAAAAAAAATGTATCATTATAAAACATTTTTTATATATTTTGTCCACCCATAATTGAATTCAAAATTGCAATTAACCTAAGTTTAGTGTTTTAACAGGTTTTAAACATGTCCTAAATTGTGGTAACAAGACTGCTTAAATGAAAATTCTGTAATGCAAGACCTATTTCCAACTCTATTCATGGGAAGTACCATGCCACCATCCTTATATATATTTTTTATATGAATCAACCCTATTTTTTTTTAACTACAGATGGTGCTACATTACAGTAAGGTATTCTCATCCTTAACAAGCGCTGCATCTCATGCTATTTATTCACGTGTAAAAGCAACAGACTAAACAGCAGCAGAACCTGTTCAGATGCAGAAAAAAAATCTATAAAACATTGATCCTTTATGACAACTGATAGTCTCCAGAGTAGAGCAAGAGCTGTGTAACTAGAACAAAGATACAGACTCACACAGTAAAAAGCACGGCAAAGATGGACCATCAATCAAGTTCGTTCAACCTGCTTATTGGAGGTTATACAGTCAGCCAGATCACAATTTCAGTGTTAAACACTCACCCTATGAATCTAAAACAAACGTTTTCGCCACAATGCCGAATTGTGATTGGTCGCCAGGATATTGCTATGCAGTTGTATTTGTGACTCCCTAAGTATGACCTCACAATGAAGCAGATAAAGATCATGCTGTAAACCTGCTGTAAATATGTTAAAAACACCACACCGCAAGAGAGACGTTTGACATATGGTTCATTTGAGCTTGAAAAGGTCTTGTCATTCTGATAAATGGACAAGCAGAGGACAGGATCAATACAGTGATAAACATGAGCAGTGTATGCAGAGGCACCAAGTCTCAAATGTCTGCGTGCAGAGAGCAATGCTCCCAGAGGAATACAAGTTATCATCATCTCTACACTTACTGAACATCATTACTCAGGATACTTATGTTTCACCCATCACAGCTGCTAAGGCTGGCAAATTGTGCTGTGTCAAGGGCTTATGCTAAAAACAATAAGAGCTTTTTTTATGTGTACTAAGTAGTAATTTCACAGATGATTTTCATCCAAAGTGACTTAAAAATAAAGGTTCTAAAAGGAGGTTTTTGCAGCGATGCCATAGAAGAACCTTTTTTTTTTTGGTTCCCCAAAGAACCCTTCAGTGAAAAGGTTTTAAAAGAAGAACTTTTTTTCCACTAATAAATCTTTTGTGCAATGGAAAGCTTCCATGGATGTTAAAGGATCTTCATGGAACCACTGATGCCAATAAAAAGCTTTGTTTTTAAGAGTGTACTGTATGGGATGATATATCACCACTGTATTTCTACTGCTAACTAGCATTGTAATGACCACCTGAGAAGCCTGGATGTAACTTTGCAGTAAACATATCTATGATGACAATTCAAATCTCAAATATAAGAAAAGTTTATGGGTGTATATTGTGTGTAGATATAGTCAGTGTATAGTCATAGCTGAGTCTACACTTTTCCACTCACATCATCTAAAGCATATTCAGTCTTGAAGCTCTTACAGTGTTTGTTATTAAGCCATTAGTCAACACATCGATCTTTCATAAAAGCTCACTCACAGTCAACACTCAATCCTGTTTCTCTGCACAAATCCATGACTCTAATGCACTAGATGTAGAAGGAGGAATGCAGCAATATTGACATTTTTTGGCCGATACAATAGCCAGTAGTTATTATGTTATGGCCAATAACAATATATTGTCTGCTATTTAAAAAAAAAGGTATTTACACTAAAACTCCAATATAGAATTTGACATGCTGCAGATTAAATCAAAACATTCATTGTTCATTAAAAGGATAGATAAAGGATAGATTAAATTGATCAAACGTAACAGTAAAGACATTTTAAAAGATGACTATTTCAAAAAAATGCTGTTCTTTTGAACTTTCTCAAAGAATACTGAAAAAAATTTATCATAGTCTCCACACAATTAACTTTTTTTTCAACTATGATAATAATAATAAACTTTTCTTGAGAACCAAATCAGTATATTAGAATGCAGTTATGATGCTGAAAATTAAGCTTTGCCATCACAAGAATAAAGTACATTTTAAAATATAGTAAAAAAGAAAATGGTAATTTTTAACTTGAAATAATATTTCACAATATTACTGTTTTTACTGTATTTTTTATCAAATAAAAGGTTAACATAAGACTTCTTTCAAAAACATTAAAAAAAAAGCTTACAGACCCAAACTTTTGAACATAGTGTACAGTATAGAAAAGATGCCTTTTTAGTATTATTTTGAAAACCAGCATAAAGAAACAGTATACTATTTATATTATAATATATTATATATTATATAATACCTTTATATTATCTGCTTTCAAGAAAACGAATAAAATGTTTACAAAAACATTTAAACTGGCTAATGCCAATATGGTCACAAATATGCCTTTTCTATTTAAAAGCATGGTGTAAACAAATAATAATTTTAAAGACTCAATAAAGCCTGACACACACACGTGCACACACACACACACACACACACACACACACACACACACACACACACACACACACACACACATACACAC
>NW_015506031.1:174402-189679 GCF_001515645.1 Sinocyclocheilus grahami | reverse complement strand
CATATATACACACACTCACACACACACACACACACACACACACACACACACACACACACACACACACACACACACACACAGCCATTTACAAACACCTGGCACAGTGTCAAACCTTAGTGAGCTACCTGCCAGCATTTTTGGCATCATTTAGGCTCAATCCCAATGTCTGAAACTGTAGCCAACAAATTATGCTGCCTCCAAAAATGTTTATTTTGGTAAAAACCAGAGACAGCAACTCTTACACAAACAACCTTTTTGTATGATGCAATCCCACAATGCTTTGTAACAAGCTCAGCCTCTCATTGTAATTCAGTAGTTTATTATCAGTAGCCTAACAGTTGACAGGAAATTATTTCTATTAATATTATCACAAAATGCTGCTAATAATATTACAAAATGTGCTAAATATTTCTCAGAATTTATCTCAACACAGTTCTCTTTTCTCTATTCATGTATACACATAAAAAATTTATTTAGAGGTAAAGAAGGTACAAAGGTATCCCTTTTGAGGGTACTGTCCCAGTGACAAGCTGTTGTACCCTTAAAGGTAAAATTTTTGCAAATTTTTTTCTGAGAGTGTATCATTTTAATTGAGTTGGTAATACATTTCTTTGTACTGGATGCAACAACAACATTCTACAAGATTTATTGTGGCTCCCCTCTGCATTTGTACGCCCCTAGAATAGCTCCCACTTTTCACCACATTAACTACAGCCCCTAGTAGACAAGACGGCGACCCTGTGCTTTCTTTCTTTCTCTCACTCACAAGTTTAAATGTCATGAAGCTGACAGTGAAACAGTCCCACCTCTTCCATATGCACATACACAGGCCTGAAAATTCCTACTTCTAGAGAATTTGCTTCATTTCATCATTACATGATCAAGACACTGGGCGGAAACCTCTCTCTAGCTTTCAAATGTCACTGTAGAAATACATATATCAGTTATCGCAGACTCCATTCGAATCAATACAGACCACACCCAAACACACACTGACAAATGCGCGGAGAGAGAAAGAGGATAGTCGCTGAGAAAGATCGAGAGAAAGTTGCATAAAAGGCGAGAGATGAAGGAAGGAGTGTCACGACAGAAACAAGAGAGTGAGAAAGACAAATGCAGATGCACTCTAGACAACAACACCCTTGCAAAATTCACTTTGCTCAAAACAACACTATGCTCTTCAAGTACATGTAATTTGAACATACAATATCTGTCCTATCACTAACACATTTGTTGTCTTTTGTGGCATTACCACACTTTTTGAGCAAGCAGGAACAGTGACATTAAAAAAAATAAAAAATAAAAAGAATAAGAATAATGAAATAAATAATAATAATAATAATAAAATATTTGGTGCATATGTGTGCATGTGTAAAACATTTTTAAAAAAAAGTATATTATATAGATGAATAAATATGTTTTCCATCAATTTTCTCTTCGATATAGGCCATTTTTGATGCTTGCACCTACATACCAAAATAAAGGAACTACATCCTCCTATATCCTCTCATACTACTGTATGATATGACTTTGTTATCTACACCAACAGCATACAGTTCATGATGATGAATCCATTCACTCACTGCTTTAGAGTCTGAATCATCTTAAATGAACTAGAAAGAAAAGAAAACACATTTAAAGAAATCAAATTTAAAGTAAGCCTGGTGACTCTGAATCCAGAAGCTTCTTATTCTTAGCCCAGCTCATTTGATTCTGCATGTACTCTGGAGAAAAGGAAGGACATGTACAATGAAAATTAATGTGACTAGAAGATATGAAACTGAGTGCACTCTAATTCTATTTGAAGTTGCTAGTTCCCAGTTAGGGCCTCTGTCTCATTCCCTTTGCTGGTCAGGGTTTAGTTTAGTCTCTTTCTTTCGAATCAGGTGGTTCTTGGGCAAAGTAAGCTGCAAAGTGGACCAGAATTTTTTCAGAGAGCCAAAAGTCTGGATAAATGTCACCGATGTCTTAATGACCAAATGTCAGATCAGTTTAGAGAGAATCTATAAACACTCCATTTCTTGTTAGTGGGTTGAAAATAGCCTGTTCATGAGTATCGGTTTAGAGACTTGACTTGCATGACTGTTTCTTACAGCAGAACCACTTTTTTTTTTTTACATGCCAGGGATGCATTAAGGACATTCAAAAGTTTGGGGTCTGTAAGATTTATTTCATGTTTTTGAAAGATGATTTTAATTACAGCATTTGTATATGCCATTTTAAAGCTGTAAGGAAACAAATCTCAATTTTCCATGCATCAAGTATCAAGATTTTAAATGATTGCATTTTCAAAATATATCGCACTGTCATAATGTGATTTGGATGCAGAGGAAATGCTCTGCAGTCACGTGAGGCGGTTACTAAAACACCAAATCTATTGTGTGGTGGAAAGAGCCACTCCCTAAAACAACTGATAAATAGTGAATCATGTGACTTCAAATGACGTGCTTTGCCGACTTAATTCTGCCTGATAATGAGAAAACTATAACTTCAGCCTCACTGAAGGATGCACCTAAGAGGAAAATTGAAAAGTGAAGGTGAGTATTGAAGGATTGATAAAAGAGACTGAGAAGGAAAGAGGGAAGGATGGATCAATAAAAGTTCGCAGACAGCAGACGGGATAGCAATCACAACAGAGCATCAGCAAGTCTCCGTAAACACACTCTACTCAATTTGCTCTCTGGGAAGGGCAGGCTATTGTGTGATGAGCCATTCTGTCTGCCCTCTCCTTACATATGCTTTCAAGTAGCACACAGCACAGGACATTTCCTTGGCAGACACGTAATTCTTGGGACGCTTCCATCTGTTAGGGTGTGTGAGGGCTTTATATGTGCATAGTGTATTTCCATCACCTCTACTTTTTCACACAAACTGACCTTAAGACTAAAGCATCATGTCTGTTGGTTTATCCATCCTTCCAAGGACTTGGAAACCATTTAAAATTTCTACTTTTTAAGAGACAATCGTTACTTCTCAAGGTCCAGTGCCTTAATGCATCCACCACATCTTTCAAATTGTTCCTAATCCATCCCCCCCATCTGTTTTTCACTCGTCCTCAAGCCGTCATTGATCCATTTTCCATTCTTGCGGGAAGTCCTGATTGGTTTTTCATAAATATTTTAAAGCATGAGATGTAACTCTCACCCTCACCCCTAAAACAATTGACAATCAAGTGGGTTAAGACATGGGCACTACAGGCAAAGCTATTGTTTTTTCTCTCTTTCTATCACTAGTTAATTTTGGCCTATTTTGCTCTTGCTTTTTTGAGTTTTTTCTTATGCACTGAGACAGAAATCTCCACATGCATGCACCATATATCATTCGCTTGATTTATGTAACTTTTTTTTCTGGCTTTTGACAGTATTTTCTGATTTATGGAGTAATAAAAAGAGATACCCGAAATCCCCACTATTAAAACCTTTCATTCTAATATGTCAACAAAATTAAACCTGGCTTTATCCAGTGTTCAAATTTCTGTTCTGGAAATGCATGTAAATTAGTGCATATTTAATCAGATCATGTCTCCTTTGCATATTTAACATAGCATTTCAGTAAACCTGTAATACAAAATAAATACTTGAAATGTACTTTGATTAATCAGCTGGGGTAAGTGTGGCGATATCTATTAGTTACAATTTTATAATAAAAATAGCAGCTCATGTTTTTACTTTTTTCAGTACATAGCATTACACCAAATCCAGATAAACATAATTTACATCCTGTATCTTGGCTTAGTTTTAAAGAAAACAAGCTTATGTGAAGACAGTGCTGGACAGCGAGGTTTTAGTCATTTAGTAGACGCTTTTATCCAAAGCGACTTACAAATGAGGACAATGGATGCAATCAAAATCAACAAAAGAGCAATGATATACAAGTGCTATAACAAGTCTCAGTTAGCATAATGCAGTACACGAAGCAAGTTTTTTAAAAATAATTTAATAAATAAAAAGAAAACAAATAGAATAGAAAAAAATTAATCTTTAAACAGTTTTCAAATAAATTTTACATGAATACAATGATAACTGCTAATATTTCATGTTATTAGACCACCCACAGTATGTTCAGTGATCACCTGATGCATATTACACACGGAAACAGCAAGACCATATTTACTGTTTTCATTTAAAAAAAAATTGTTATTTTAGTACATCAAATTAAACTTAAAGAAAACGAGAAATCTTGCCTACATATAGTTAACTATATACCCCTGCAACAGGAACACTTTTGAGGAATTTCTCCAAATTTGAATGCACTTAGTGCTAAGTAAACTAGATATATGAACATAACAAGAATGTCTGTGAAATGATCAAGCTTTATGATTTGTAGTTATTTTTTGAGAGAACATTCCGTTTACAAAGTCTCCAGAGTCTTCCGTTTTTTTTCTGAACAGCCATTTGCAGATTGTATTTGAATTTGAATATATATTTATCTATATAATTGGTATCAACCATTTCAGATAAACCTGCCTCTAAACAGCACACAAAAACAATTGAACTGTGGCCAGTCCCTTAGCATTTCAAAAAGCCTATCGAGGAATTCTTAATTAAGTAATTGATTTTAACATTTAAATTGATTTTAAACCTTTAAAGACAGACCTACTCTAAGCTACGAGGTTGTTAATCGATGATTTATACTTCTGTTGAACCCATCAGCCTGCATAGAATTTCTGTTGAAAAAATACATTAACCATGATGCTAAAAAATCTCCACCAATCAAAGAATCATAACAAATTGCGCCAAAAGAACTTTCTAGCGCCTGCCTACTCCCATGAAGCATCTTCCTATGATCTAAAACTACTTAAACATTTTGCAATCATAGTAAAATATATTGTTTCTACATACATAATCATCTTTAAATAGTCATTATCTATCCGGAGGAGAGAGAGAGAGACTGAGTGAGTGAGTTGTGGACAAATAGAGGACAAGAAAGAAATGTAAGATCTACACATTGCATAGAACCTGTCCAGATAGTTTTGGCTATAAAATGAATCACAGCTGAAATTAGTGCTATAAATAATTAAGTATAATACATGAATTCACACAGGAAACAGCAGAATGTTGGCAACTTGGTGATATATTAACGAGAAAACGTCAAAGATATTAAGCCAGATTGATAATTCTACTCTGTAAAAAAAGACTATTAGTTACTTTGGATGAGAACTTGAAGGGGTTGCAGAGTTATAGAGCATCCATTAGCCTCAAGCTAATGCAGTATGAGTGAATGAAAAGGGTGGAGTCCTTTCAACACCAGACACACATTAATTTTCTTCAGTTAATACAAGAAATTCGAACAGAATTATTCCTCTTGGATCTAAATCTTTAAACAGTTTTCAAATAAATTTTACATGAATACAATGATAACTGCTAATATTTCATGTTATTAGACCACCCACAGTATGTTCAGTGATCACCTGATGCATATTACACACGGAAACAGCAAGACCATATTTTCTGTTTTCATTTTAATTTTTTTTTAGTTATTTTAGTACATCAAATTAAACTTAAAGAAAACGAGAAATCTTGCCTACATATAGTTAACTATATACCCCTGCAACAGGAACACTTTTGAGGAATTTCTCCACATTTGAATGCACTTAGTGCTAAGTAAACTAGATATATGAACATAACAAGAATGTCTGTGAAATGATCAAGCTTTATGATTTTTTATAATTTTTTGAGTGAACATTCTGTTTACAAAGTCTCCAGAATCTTCCGTTTTTTTTCTGAACAGCTATTTGAAGATTGGATTTGAATTTGAATATATATTTATCTATATAATTGGTATCAACCATTTCAGATAAACCTGCCTCTAAACAGCACACAAAAACAATTGAACTGTGGCCAGTCCCTTAGCATTTCAAAAAGCCTATCGAGGAATTCTTAATTAAGTAATTGATTTTAACATTTAAATTGATTTTAAACCTTTAAAGACAGACCTACTGTAAGCTACGAGGTTGTTAATCGATGATTTATACTTCTGTTGAACCCATCAGCCTGCATAGAATTTCTGTTGAAAAAATACATTAACCATGATGCTAAAAAATCTCCACTAATCAAAGAATCATAACAAATTGCGCCAAAAGAACTTTCTAGCGCCTGCCTACTCCCATGAAGCATCTTCCTATGATCTAAAACTACTTAAACATTTTGCAATCATAGTAAAATATATTGTTTCTACATACATAATCATCTTTAAATAGTCATTATCTATCCATCATTTTTATTTAGATTGACATTCTTCATTGACATGCTTCATGAGATTGTAGGCCTTTCCCTCATTAAAACTATCAAGTTCACAGTTTTGTACCTTTGTCTTTTTGTTTGATTTTCAAATGTTCTGAAACCAGACTGGTTGCTGTCAAGGAGGTTGTTCTGTGTGAGAAAGGCAGAGACTTGGTTGAACACAACTTGTTCAAGTGTTTTTGCAATGAAAGGTAGAAGGGAAACCGGTCTGTAGTTCTCTAAAAGGGATGGGTTAAGGGTGGGTTTCTTTAGTGGGGTTATACGAGCCTGTCTAAATGTTGAGGGAAAAACACCAGTGTGAAGGGATATGTTAATTATTTGAGTGAGTGCAGGTACAACTACAGGAGAAATGGCTTGAAGGAGATGAGATGGAATAGGATCGATTATATCTCACAATTCTGAGTTTATTTCTGAGAAAAAAATCTGAATTGTAGGACTCAGAATTGAGAAAAGAGCTTTGCAAAGCATTGTCAAGGCTGAACATTTGAATTCATACCAGCTAAATCTGACAAAAGCACTTGGCACAGGGTGCAACCATGATGTCAGAGCGGAAACAGTGAGAAGACTGATTTAGGATACATCAGAATGGAGAGATGAAAGGCTAATTTAGACCTAGAGTTTAAATGTAGTTCAACAGACCATGAAGAAAAACCCACCAGGCATTAACCCTGACAGCTCAAAAAGTGAAATAATAAAGAAAATAGGGTGGAAAATATCTCTGGGAAAGCTCAGGGCAACAAATCACACAGGCTACAGCTTTGAATGACACGGAAGGGCATCTATGCATCCATGCAGACAAGCTAATGCCCTACATGACTCAGCCAGTCCATCACTTATTTATGGCTGTTTTTTATTGATGAACTGGCTTATGAGATTGCAAATAAGCAGATGGGCAGGGTGAGTGAGGCTAAGCTTGTTATTGTAGGGCTCTTAAGAGGGTGTGATGAAAAAAAAACACTGTTTGGATAATTTCTATTTGTATTTATTTAACCAGCTCTGCAGGGTCATCAGCTGTGATTTCATGCATAAAAACACCACAGTTGATAAACTGAATCTCAAGCAGTGATACTTGGGAAACATTCCAGAATGGCACCTAAGGATCAAAACAATTCAGCTCAAACTGTGCAGTTTGTCAGGTGTGAAACCTCACTGGCAGTCAACACACACGGTCACTACAGCATCACGTATAGGCTGGACCAAGACGAAAAGCGACTGCAATATATACATGGGGAAAACAATGTAAAACAATGTAAAAATGGCAAAATCCTTTCAGCTCACCATAAACCTATGAGTATGGGAAGTATGAATTGTAAATGTATGGTTAAAATGTACATTATATTCAAGATAAAACATTTTGCAAGTAAAAAAAATTCACCTTATTGGCGACATTACAGTGAAACACAAAAAGGAAACATGAATAGTACTTAAACATGAATACTGGCTATAGTTTATGCATAGGCTTGCCATGATAAACTTTGGTTGTAAGTGTATTTTTACAGCAATTCAATTTCTACAGTTACAACTAAAATACAATTTCTGTAAAGCAGAATTTTTAGAGATAGATAGATAGATAGATAGATAGATAGATAGATAGATAGATAGATAGATAGATAGATAGATCTGCCTCAACGTGTTAATGTATTTACAGAAACAACGCTGCCACGATGAAATTAAACAGGCTACATTGCGATAGTCAACTGATGGCTTGGAAAGATTCGGTAACCAGGACAACGCCTCATCCTCCGCATCATGGACCACAACACCGCGAAACACGGGTGTCACGCTCGCCCACACATACTGAACATCAGAAAGCGGAATGTTTCGGTCATTTTGCACACGCACACACTGACCTGGCGGATGCGGTTCTGGTGGGGTGGAGAGCTTTCATCGGGTGAGGTATTGTTGGAAGAGGCCATCCTCACGTCTCGGACGGAGCCGCCCCTGCTCTGACTTTCTGCCGAGCTTTTTGACATTCAGGCTCAGCGCGTGATGATGTCCTCGAAACGGAATCTGGCTGTCCCGACACTGCGGTTGTCGAGACCCGTGCTCCGGCCTCAGATGACAGGGCTGAAGCTCCGACACATGTTGTGGTTGTATTCGAGAATGGGAGACAGACGAACGTCCTGTGGCGTGACGGTGCGGTGCGGGTCTCACGCGCGGTGTCCTGCGGCACTCCTGCTGCTCACATGCACAGGCACCGATGCTGCAGTGCTGAAACACTGACCGTGAGGGAGGATGAATGAGGCTAACTAACGATAAGCCAGAGATAAATCTACGATGGTGTAAGAAAGGCGCAATATGAGCGTTCTCATCGCTGTGTTTAGTAGCCGCCTCCCGTGCTCTTCTCTCTCTCTCTCCCCCTCACTCCCCTCCTCCATAAGCCAAACCTCCACTTGCACATGACGAGGCAAAATCAAAATCGATTTAACAGATTGGATTTTTGAATATATAGTAAACCCAAAGGTATCTGGACACATGAGGCACACCTAAAATGATGTATTTCATAACGGCATTTGATAGCAAATTATCAAACCAAAGTTGTGTGCAAAATAAATGATGCTATATTTCATCAGAGTTACACTGTAAAAAATTACCGTGAATTTAACGGTAAAAGACTGTAAAAATGCTACAGTACAAACCTGTTAAATGGTTAACGGTAAATTCCCCAACTATATACGGTGAAAAACTGTATTGGACATTACATGTATTGGACATAAATTTTACAGTAGTATACCGTTTTTGGAAGTGAAAAATACAGTATAATTTACAGTGAATAACCGTAAATTGACATTTCCATTATTCCCTGCGTTACATTTCAAATTTGATGTTTTTGTTGTTGAAATAACTATGTTTCTTAGTTTTTTCTTATCAGTTTTGTATATTAGGGTTGTGTGTTACACCTAATGTTGTTAAATGAATGTTTATTGCATTATTTGGTGTTTAGCGTTTGTGTGAATGACACTGTCCACCTTCTATGTGTTATTATTTAAAAGCTGCTGGTGATGGGCTTTGGTTCATCAGGTGACTTTCTCATCACCACCTGCATTTGGTGGTTATCAGTGTATTACAAAGGTACGAAACAGATTTCAGTACTTCAATAGGTTGGTATATTAACATTATATCAGATAATGAAATTACGGTATTTAACTGTAAATTTAAGTTAAAACCGTAAATCCTAAAACATTGCTACCGTATTTTTTACAGTAAAATTCCGGCAACCACAGCTGCCGTTTTTTTACCGTAAATTTTACGGAATTTTTTTTACAGTGCAACTAAACAGCTCCTTTATTCCTGTAGGCAATTGAATAGCAGGTTTCCATTGTTACCCCAAATAGCAGGGCAAGTTGTCATAAAACATCATGTTAAATGAACCGTAACTGTAACAAAAAGTATCATAAAATAGCTTTCCAGCCAAACAGATTAAAAATAGATTTATAAAATATAAATTTATATTTTATATAAAAAATATACATTTACACCGGAATTAACAATTAGCCTCAGTATCTCTTATGTTCATCCGAGTATGTAATGTCCTTTGACTTGGCATTACAAAAGTCCCTCTCTAAAAAAATTTTCCTACTGAATATTCTGTTGTATTCTGAGATGTCACATTATGCAAGTAAAATGCTTTTTTAGGCCACTGAAATCTGGATTTACTATTCTGATAATAAAGATTTACATTTGCAGTGTAAGCACAATCATAGCAATTTTATGTATTATGATCACTTTCATTTTCAAACAGCACAAGCAATAAAAAAAGCACAAAAATATACACTTTATTAAACATCTACTTTGGAACAGTACTGGACAACAATAACGGAACGATCATACCAATGATGAACAGAGACAGTAATAAATTGACAGTGAAACTCATTTTCTAGCTTAAGCTTTCTCAGTAGATTACTTAGGGTACCATTTCGAACAAGAATCAGTCACTTTTGCTATGCATATTAAGTTCTGCTTTCACGAAAATAAACTTGAACTGATCTGAAACCACAGCTAAATTGTTGATCAGCACTCAGGAGTCACTATTTAAATAAACTGGCAAACTGAAGGACCATTTGCTTTCAAGTAACTGGGTTATTCAGAAAGCACAATTGTAAATAATATATGTAACATACTGAACTCTCAGCAGCCGCAACTCATTTTTCTATGGACCGACAGCTTTAAATGAAAGATTCAGGTTTGGAAAGGCACAGTATTACTTGAAAATGTTGATTCTCAGGATGAAGAACCTGGAGAGGAAAACTCAATTTGATTTCACTTTTAAATGTATGACTAAGCAGTTAATAAAACCAGCAAATATGTTTCCATTCATTTTAATTACGTTAAACCAATTAAAGGGAGATGCTTACATTTAATTATCCAATACACCTTTTAGAAATGCAAGCGTAATTTAGGTTTAAAAAACAAATATTTTCTGGGCTTTGTAGCATTTTCAATGAACCAGCAGCACCGAACAGCAGAATTTAGTGCAGTATAATCGGTCGCTGACTCCACCCCAACACCATTTACAGGAAGTCATTCTGAATAGCTTATCATTCACTCAATATACATCAGACAGTAGCCAGTTGCTCAAGGTTGTCCTGGGAACGGCTGGCGAGGTGCGCCTCTAGTATCTCTCCAAACAGGCCTCTCTTCAGCAGATTGTACGCCATTGGCAGCAGCTGACGTACCACTTTATAGAAATACTACCAAAAGAAAAAAAAGGCAATGGTCAGTTGTCTGGGAGAACTCTAGATCATGAGAAACCTGTCAGAAATGGCTATTAATGTGTCTGCAAAGTGCAAGAACACACTCTCTGGAAGATGGCAAGCAGAAAGCTATTAAAGGTAACAGCTATGCAGGCATTTAAAAATGTTCTGAGATTCTCTGGACACAAACACTGCATTTGCCTCCAAGGCATAATGCACAGTCCATACTGAAATGTGAAAACTTAAAGGGTTGGTTCACTGGGTTTTTTCTAGGCTTGATTGTGTTTATGGGGTGCAGTCCAACATGTTAATGCTTCGTTTAAAACAAAAAAAAACAACCTTATTTTCCACATAATTTACCTTTATTCCACACAGCTCTGTCCCTTCTCTGAGAAACACGTTCATCTTTACTGTTTTTATGAAGCCCCGCCCTCAGAAATAGGCGATGGGCTCTGATTGGTTAGCTAGCCCATTGTGTTGTGCACTAGAGGCGGTTTAGCCAATCACATCTAAACGTCCTGCCCCTCTCCTCAGCATCATGTGCTCCTGTTGTATTGTAAACAATGGCGTTGTTAATATCGCTTATCAGTTTGAGCCCGATTGAGATGCAGAGGATATTATTGAAGAGGATCGTGCAGAACCTGCGCAAGCACGGCTTTTAATGGTAGGCCTATGTTTTTTGTTGTCTCATACTTTTAAATACGCTGTTATTTGTAAATGCTACTGCTTATGTTAGCTTTTAATATACGGTTTTATCCTGATTAAAGCTTTAATACAGTACGGCAACGGCACGCTTCCATGTTTAATGCTTCTCATAGCTATGTGAAAATAAGTGTATAAATGGAACAGAGCTGATGATCTGAATATATGAGAGAGAGAGAGAGAGAGAGATGCAGAGCAGGGGGACGCGAGGAACAGTACTGAGAACCGCTGCTTTAGAACTGATTTTGAAACTTGTGAATCCATTAGAATCGTTAGAAGACAGAATCGCGATTCATATATGAATAGATTTTTACGTGCACCTCAAGTTTTCTCTTCCTTTTCTCTAAAGCAGCACAGCATGGCCTCGTCCCCTTTGCTGCCTTTTCCCGAGGGCGGGGTTTATCTGAGTTTGTGATGTCATGAACCCGGGAAGTAACTTCTTGTAGTCCCTACGAGCAGTTTTGTAGGCATTAAACTGACAGAATTTTAAAAGACGATATCTCCGTTTACATTGAACTTTCAGCTTCGTAACTTTGCAGATATTGTTTATGCTCAAACAGCAACATTACACACTAACTAACGTTAAAAAAGTGAAATCACAATGAACCACCCCTTTAAAAAGTACAGCAACTGCATGGAAATCTGTGTGTGGTTTAATACACATCCTGGTCGAAATGCTTGTCTCAGCAAGACATTAATGCAAACAGACAGGAAAAAACAATCATTTCTGTGCATTATGTCTTGCAATGTAAATCTAGTCTAAAAGACCTGCTGAGGTATAATGTCCTCTTAAAAATAACCAAACAGCAATATTGACAACATATACAAAACACCTTTACATAAACCTTTTAATGTCAAGATTATTTTATTACTTTTATTATTAAATTTACTTCAGCAATTTTTATGTAACTGAAAATTTTCATTGCTATGGTCATTTTGATTATTAATTGCATTAATATTCACCTTTCTAAATAGAGAAATAAAACATCTAAAAAATGTGTTCAAAAGTAAATTAGTTGTTCCTGAGGTAGAGACTAACTTTTGGCATCCAGATAAATAATGCAAAGACAACTGCAAAAACTACAAAAAATATCGAAATTTAAAGGAGCATAAATATACATTTTTGAACATCTGCTGTAGTATTGGTTGTATGTGTGTGTTAATCTTACATGTGAGCCATAACAGA
The DNA here is from genome assembly GCF_001515645.1 of Sinocyclocheilus grahami. Lineage (NCBI taxonomy): Eukaryota > Metazoa > Chordata > Actinopteri > Cypriniformes > Cyprinidae > Sinocyclocheilus > Sinocyclocheilus grahami. The sequence continues at coordinate 176,855 of NW_015506031.1, read as the reverse complement.
ACAGATCAATCCCAAGCTCATAGCCCATGCCGTAGTCACATTCATCATTGGCAAACTGAACAAAGGTGATCATTTCCTGAATGGGCGCGAAAGCTTTCATCCTCTCCTCATCATCTTTGGCCTCTACAATCGTTTTGCAAATCTTCTTCAGACTTGCTACAGGTAAACAAAATTAAGGAAAAACTGTAAATCAAAGTCTTTCATTAAAATTAGGGTTGTCAAGAGATTAAGGCAGGGGTTAGACTAAACCAGGATTAGGCCATAGTTCATTTAGGACATTTAAGTAATTTTTCATAAACGTGCCTTAGAAAACACATTACTGGTGTGCATCTTGAGCCAAAACAAAGGCACTGATTTATTTTAAGATCAGTCAGTGCAAGTTTCTTTCAGTTGACACCGCTCAGAGACACATTTTAGTCTGGGACTAGGCTTAAGCTTGTCTGTGAAACTGTGGGGTAAAATCTTATCTAATTAATTACATGTGCAGATTAATAATTTGCACATACATTTTGGCAGAGAAATTACCCCCCAAATGATCTTTTAAAGACATTGTGTTAGATGAGAAAATAATTAAATAGACATTACAAAAAGTAGCTTTAGAAAGAAATATTTTGATTCAACATTGCATAATTTAATCATTTTAATGTGTTGTTTTTTTACATAATTAATTACACCAAATTAACAAATGAAATCGAGTGCATTAAAAGGCAACACATCCTAAAACAGTTGTGTGAGATTTTTAGGTTTACCATCGGTTCCTGGCAATTCTCTATATCCAACATCATTTTTATCCACTGGAACCACAATTCCCGCTCCATGAAATGTCTTTGTGACCACCTGCAGAAAAAAGATAAATAAAAAAAAAAAACATTGGAAATGAATTTTTTTAACTGCTGGCACTAAACTTTAAAACATACCACAAATGTTTTACAGTGATAAAAGGGTGGTTCTGTCAAATCGTCTTACATCACATTACAAAACACACCTTTCTCTCTCTTTGCTTCATTGCTTTAGTTTTCAGTTCCAGAGGCAAATCTAACCTCTCGGCCTCTCGCTTCAAATCTTCTTCTAACCAGTCCAAAGCTGCTTCGTTTTTCTGTTGTCCCCTCTCCTTCCTTTTCTTCTGCAAAAACAGCCTAGGTGGTGTGGCAGGAGAGAGAGAATAACATTATGCAAAAGAGAAACATGAAATTTTTTTTTAATATTAAATAAAAATTATTTCACGCCACATTTAAAGCAGCACTATGTAACTTTTGGCGCTCTAGAGGTTAATAAACAGAACTGCACACATCCCGCGGAAGAACATTCCAACCGGAGCTACTTCTCTAAGTTTATGTCTATGACGATTCACGCAGGTATGTGTTACTCCGCACCGGTGACGACCCGAGCAGGCTACAATAGTCCAAATATAAAGTACTTATTATAAGTGTACAGTAGTGATTCGGAATAAGATAAAAATGCGGTTTGGAAGATTAATTCATGATGTACTCGCTCATTATATACATTTTGCACATTTTGAACACAGAGAAAGTTACATAGTGCTGCTTTAAAATGATATAAAAACATTTTGATAATTATTTTCACATTTTCATTTAAGTGTAATAAATTCATGTTGAGAATGAATGTTGAATGTGAATGTTGAGACAGAGCGAGTCAAGTAGGTGATACTGCGCATGTGTCGAGCTCATCCGTCCGTGCACATCCGCGGTTGAGTATACTTTGAAAGCTGTGAGGACGCGGCTGTGCACGAGATGGAACGGAACACAGAAAGTGAAGTAAACCCAGACCTTTAGTGGTCAGCTGCTGTAGAGCGTGCCAAAATCAAAACGACTGATTACTGGAAAATGAGATGTCATCGTCCATCGTGACGTTTCACTGTAGACATCATCTGATGCCAATTTGGTAGACATCGCCCAACCCTAACGGCAACCAGTCAAAGCATCTACAGGTACATCTAAAAAAATTAGAATATCATAAAGAAGGTCAATATTTTTTGTCACTCATTTCAGAAAGTGAAACCCATATATTATACAGATTCATTATACAGAGTGAAATATTTCAAGCCTTTATTTCTTGAAATTTTGATGATTATGGCTTACAGATAATGAAAACCCAAAATTTAGTGTCTCAGAAAATTAGAATATTGTGAAAAAGTTCGATATTGGAAAGTCATGGTGTCACACCCTAATCAGCTAATTACCTCAAATCACCTGCAAAGGTTTCCTGAGCCTTTAAATGGTCTCTCGGTCTTGGTCAGTAGGCTACACAATCATGGGGAAGACTGCTGACTTGACAGATGTCCAGAAGACAGTCACTGACACCCTCCACAAGGAGGGTAAGCCACAAAAGTTAATTGCTAAAGAAGCTGGTTGTTCACAGAGTGCTGTATCCAAGCATATTTATAGAAAGTTGAGTGGAAGGAAAAAGTGTGGTAGGAAAAGGTGCACCAGCAA
>NW_015506031.1:138400-173312 GCF_001515645.1 Sinocyclocheilus grahami | reverse complement strand
TGCAGAGCAGGGGGACGCGAGGAACAGTACTGAGAACCGCTGCTTTAGAACTGATTTTGAAACTTGTGAATCCATTAGAATCGTTAGAAGACAGAATCGCGATTCATATATGAATAGATTTTTACGTGCACCTCAAGTTTTCTCTTCCTTTTCTCTAAAGCAGCACAGCATGGCCTCGTCCCCTTTGCTGCCTTTTCCCGAGGGCGGGGTTTATCTGAGTTTGTGATGTCATGAACCCGGGAAGTAACTTCTTGTAGTCCCTACGAGCAGTTTTGTAGGCATTAAACTGACAGAATTTTAAAAGACGATATCTCCGTTTACATTGAACTTTCAGCTTCGTAACTTTGCAGATATTGTTTATGCTCAAACAGCAACATTACACACTAACTAACGTTAAAAAAGTGAAATCACAATGAACCACCCCTTTAAAAAGTACAGCAACTGCATGGAAATCTGTGTGTGGTTTAATACACATCCTGGTCGAAATGCTTGTCTCAGCAAGACATTAATGCAAACAGACAGGAAAAAACAATCATTTCTGTGCATTATGTCTTGCAATGTAAATCTAGTCTAAAAGACCTGCTGAGGTATAATGTCCTCTTAAAAATAACCAAACAGCAATATTGACAACATATACAAAACACCTTTACATAAACCTTTTAATGTCAAGATTATTTTATTACTTTTATTATTAAATTTACTTCAGCAATTTTTATGTAACTGAAAATTTTCATTGCTATGGTCATTTTGATTATTAATTGCATTAATATTCACCTTTCTAAATAGAGAAATAAAACATCTAAAAAATGTGTTCAAAAGTAAATTAGTTGTTCCTGAGGTAGAGACTAACTTTTGGCATCCAGATAAATAATGCAAAGACAACTGCAAAAACTACAAAAAATATCGAAATTTAAAGGAGCATAAATATACATTTTTGAACATCTGCTGTAGTATTGGTTGTATGTGTGTGTTAATCTTACATGTGAGCCATAACAGAACAGATCAATCCCAAGCTCATAGCCCATGCCGTAGTCACATTCATCATTGGCAAACTGAACAAAGGTGATCATTTCCTGAATGGGCGCGAAAGCTTTCATCCTCTCCTCATCATCTTTGGCCTCTACAATCGTTTTGCAAATCTTCTTCAGACTTGCTACAGGTAAACAAAATTAAGGAAAAACTGTAAATCAAAGTCTTTCATTAAAATTAGGGTTGTCAAGAGATTAAGGCAGGGGTTAGACTAAACCAGGATTAGGCCATAGTTCATTTAGGACATTTAAGTAATTTTTCATAAACGTGCCTTAGAAAACACATTACTGGTGTGCATCTTGAGCCAAAACAAAGGCACTGATTTATTTTAAGATCAGTCAGTGCAAGTTTCTTTCAGTTGACACCGCTCAGAGACACATTTTAGTCTGGGACTAGGCTTAAGCTTGTCTGTGAAACTGTGGGGTAAAATCTTATCTAATTAATTACATGTGCAGATTAATAATTTGCACATACATTTTGGCAGAGAAATTACCCCCCAAATGATCTTTTAAAGACATTGTGTTAGATGAGAAAATAATTAAATAGACATTACAAAAAGTAGCTTTAGAAAGAAATATTTTGATTCAACATTGCATAATTTAATCATTTTAATGTGTTGTTTTTTTACATAATTAATTACATACCAAATTAACAAATGAAATCGAGTGCATTAAAAGGCAACACATCCTAAAACAGTTGTGTGAGATTTTTAGGTTTACCATCGGTTCCTGGCAATTCTCTATATCCAACATCATTTTTATCCACTGGAACCACAATTCCCGCTCCATGAAATGTCTTTGTGACCACCTGCAGAAAAAAGATAAATAAAAAAAAAAACATTGGAAATGAATTTTTTTAACTGCTGGCACTAAACTTTAAAACATACCACAAATGTTTTACAGTGATAAAAGGGTGGTTCTGTCAAATCGTCTTACATCACATTACAAAACACACCTTTCTCTCTCTTTGCTTCATTGCTTTAGTTTTCAGTTCCAGAGGCAAATCTAACCTCTCGGCCTCTCGCTTCAAATCTTCTTCTAACCAGTCCAAAGCTGCTTCGTTTTTCTGTTGTCCCCTCTCCTTCCTTTTCTTCTGCAAAAACAGCCTAGGTGGTGTGGCAGGAGAGAGAGAATAACATTATGCAAAAGAGAAACATGAAATTTTTTTTTAATATTAAATAAAAATTATTTCACGCCACATTTAAAGCAGCACTATGTAACTTTTGGCGCTCTAGAGGTTAATAAACAGAACTGCACACATCCCGCGGAAGAACATTCCAACCGGAGCTACTTCTCTAAGTTTATGTCTATGACGATTCACGCAGGTATGTGTTACTCCGCACCGGTGACGACCCGAGCAGGCTACAATAGTCCAAATATAAAGTACTTATTATAAGTGTACAGTAGTGATTCGGAATAAGATAAAAACGCGGTTTGGAAGATTAATTCATGATGTACTCGCTCATTATATACATTTTGCACATTTTGAACACAGAGAAAGTTACATAGTGCTGCTTTAAAATGATATAAAAACATTTTGATAATTATTTTCACATTTTCATTTAAGTGTAATAAATTCATGTTGAGAATGAATGTTGAATGTGAATGTTGAGACAGAGCGAGTCAAGTAGGTGATACTGCGCATGTGTCGAGCTCATCCGTCCGTGCACATCCGCGGTTGAGTATACTTTGAAAGCTGTGAGGACGCGGCTGTGCACGAGATGGAACGGAACACAGAAAGTGAAGTAAACCCAGACCTTTAGTGGTCAGCTGCTGTAGAGCGTGCCAAAATCAAAACGACTGATTACTGGAAAATGAGATGTCATCGTCCATCGTGACGTTTCACTGTAGACATCATCTGATGCCAATTTGGTAGACATCGCCCAACCCTAACGGCAACCAGTCAAAGCATCTACAGGTACATCTAAAAAAATTAGAATATCATAAAGAAGGTCAATATTTTTTGTCACTCATTTCAGAAAGTGAAACCCATATATTATACAGATTCATTATACAGAGTGAAATATTTCAAGCCTTTATTTCTTGAAATTTTGATGATTATGGCTTACAGATAATGAAAACCCAAAATTTAGTGTCTCAGAAAATTAGAATATTGTGAAAAAGTTCGATATTGGAAAGTCATGGTGTCACACCCTAATCAGCTAATTACCTCAAATCACCTGCAAAGGTTTCCTGAGCCTTTAAATGGTCTCTCAGTCTTGGTCAGTAGGCTACACAATCATGGGGAAGACTGCTGACTTGACAGATGTCCAGAAGACAGTCCCTGACACCCTCCACAAGGAGGGTAAGCCACAAAAGTTAATTGCTAAAGAAGCTGGTTGTTCACAGAGTGCTGTATCCAAGCATATTTATAGAAAGTTGAGTGGAAGGAAAAAGTGTGGTAGGAAAAGGTGCACCAGCAAAAGGGATAACCGCAGCCTTGAGGATTGTCAGGCAAAATCCATTCAAGAATTTGAGGGAGCTTCACATGTAGTGGACTAAAGGCTGGCGTCAGCGCATCAAGAGCCACTACGCACAGACGAATCCTAGACATGGGTTACAAATGTCACATTCCTCGTGTCAAGCCACAGACAACGTCAGAAGTGTCTTACCTGGGCTGTGGAGAAAAAGAACTGGACTGTTGCTCAATGGTCCGAAGTCCTCTTTTCAGATGAAAGTAAATTTTGCATTTCATTTGGAAATCAAGGTCCCAGATTACACCTGAGCAGTGCCACAGGCTGATTGCCTCCATGCCACGCCGCACTGATGCAGTAATTCATGCAAAAGGAGGCCCAACCAAGTATTGAGTGCATAGAAATGAACATACTTTTCAGAAACCTGGCATTTCTGTTTAAAATATCCTTTTTTAAATTGATCTTACGTGATATTCTAATTTTCTGAGACACTGAATTTTGGGTTTTCATTATCTGCAAGCCATAATCATCAAAATTTCAAGAAATAAAGGCTTGAAATATTTCACTCTGTGTAATGAATCTATATAATATATGGGTTTCACTTTCTGAAATGAGTGACCAAAAATATTGACCTTTTTCATGATATTCTAATTTTTTTTAGATGTACCTGTATACACATTTTCATTTATACTTGTATTATTTATGGAAGACACTCACAGAACAGCTGCAAAGATGTTGTCCCCCATCTGTGTGATGGTACAGCCCTTCTTGGCTTCATTCTCCCCAATGAACACAGGCAAAGCATCAGGTAAATCTCTGTACAGGGAGACATGTACAGTGAGTAAATCACACTGAAACACCTAATCATTTTAGAAAACACTTTTTTTTTTAAAGAACCATGAATTTCTTGTGTTGCAGTTGGATGTGCCAAAAATAGCTATTGCAATCATCCTTGCAACTTTTTTTTTTTTATCATCCAATTACAAAAATAAATGTCGTTCACAGGTAAACAGTCACCTGAAGTAGCCCATGTGGTGCTGGGTGTCTACATTGCCCTGTATGATGGTCTGGAACTCTGGGGGATCATAGAAATAACGCCAATGAAGGTGAAAGTTGGGTTGAGAGGAAGATGAGTTTTTGTGATTTTTGGACAGGATATCAAACGGGCCAACTAGCCGAAGCCCAAGTGTTTCTTTTAGGGCATCTGTAAAGCACACAAAAACACATGCAAAAATTCCATGTAACAAGACATATATTCGTTTTAAAATATTTATAATACGTTGAAAATGCTTATGATAATAGTGGAAAAAATAAGAAATACATGTGAATAGTGCTGGTATGGATATGGAACCATCAATATAAGACGGATACCTTGAGGACAGTCAGCACTGAGACCCTTGCAAAATTCCCAAAACTGGAAAAAATCATCAGGCATGCGTAGCTTGTACAATTTTTCCACTTCTTCTCGCATTCCAGCTGTCTTCTCATCCCTCTGGCCTTCTTTCGCTTTTTTCACCTCCCCGTTTGGTGTTTCTGTCTGGAACAGGCAATAATACGTTTGAATAAGTTACACTGGAAGAAATAATATTTTAAGTAATAAAATAATGCAAACAGAAACCAGCTTTTTCTTCATGTTAGCAGCAAATAGACTGAAATAATTCTCTTCTTCATTTACACACAAACATTAAACGTTTTAGTCTAAACCTAATAATTGTAATAAGGAAGAAACACTTCAATTTTGTAAAGAAACCAGTTATGTTCAGTACAGTTGAGGTAAGGAAACAGGTGTGCAATGCAGATTAATATTTCTAATGGTCATTACAATCCAAGACACACCTATAAACTGTCACAGTAAACTAATGTCTAACTGATGTCAGATGAAGGTTTTGCACCTGATACAATGTTCTGATACTGACACAACATTTTGGGTAAAACAAACACTGTACACTATATGGAACCATCAATATAAGACGGATACCTTGAGGACAGTCAGCACTGAGACCCTTGCAAAATTCCCAAAACTGGAAAAAATCATCAGGCATGCGTAGCTTGTACAATTTTTCCACTTCTTCTCGCATTCCAGCTGTCTTCTCATCCCTCTGGCCTTCTTTCGCTTTTTTCACCTCCCCGTTTGGTGTTTCTGTCTGGAACAGGCAATAATACGTTTGAATAAGTTACACTAGAAGAAATAATATTTTAAGTAATAAAATAATGCAAACAGAAACCAGCTTTTTCTTCATGTTAGCACCAAATAGACTGAAATAATTATCTTCTTCATTTACACACAAACATTAAACGTTTTAGTCTAAACCTAATAATTGTAATAAGGAAGAAACACTTCAATTTTGTAAAGAAACCAGTTATGTTCAGTACAGTTGAGGTAAGGAAACAGGTGTGCAATGCAGATTAATATTTCTAATGGTCATTACAATCCAAGACACACCTATAAACTGTCACAGTAAACTAATGTCTAACTGATGTCAGATGAAGGTTTTGCACCTGATACAATGTTCTGATACTGACACAACATTTTGGGTAAAACAAACACTGTACACTGAACACTGAAGACACGAACAGACATTTGCATGGTGATTATTGACATAATATTCAAAAGCAGTGATTATACAGGTTGAATGTACAAACAAAACAACTGAAGTGTAGTGGATGCTGAAGGCATACGAGCCACTATCATTCTCAAACGAGCAGCACATAACCTCTCAGTAAATACTCGACGTAATAGGTTAACTGAAAACTTTACTATGGCTGGCCACGCATTGATGAGGATTTAATGATGTACCTGCGGCGAAGACCTGGGTTTTCTTTTCCCGCGCCCCGCCATGCCTGCTGATCTTTCCCGCAGTCTCCACGTAAAGCGCTGCAGCCAGTAGCAAAGTTCTGAACATCCGGTAGCGATTTCAAAATAAAAGTAACTTGTGATTTGGTGTTATTATTATTATTATTAATGCAGAAGAAGACATTTCAACACACTTCAGCAATAAAAAAAACACACACGTTTGTCTAGAGTAATTTTTGCTTATTAGTAGGGTTAAACTGGATCATCGAAGGTCAGAAGCTAAGACATTGGTTAATAGAATTGGATTAAATACATAAAGGATATTTGTGTTGTTTAACATTTAATTATTGCAGGTTTGCGTCATTCTGAGTTGCGTTATTTGTATTCATTTTGAGGAATTCTGAATCTGTGTTTTTATTATTATTATTATTATTATTATTATTATTATTATTATTATTATTATTATTATTATTTTGATTCCCTACTGAATAAGATGCAAATGTATATTTTTGTCCAGATATTCTCATAGAACTGGTTTTATTTTCAAATAATACAAAGCAGTGTTTATATTATTTTCTATATTTGCAACAAAACTAATATGCTTGTAATATGCTTGTTTACTTGAATACCAATGAAAATACAAATAAATCAAATTCATAATTAATGGCAGCCATGTCAAAAGTGAAAATGAAATGGAATTTTCAATACAAGATTTTGAAATAACATTATGGCACTTATGAACAAGAGTTGTTTAGTGGAGACCTCAATTTCTAGACGTTTCATATGAAATTTTTAGAATAGCGTTTTTTGATTTATAATAAAGCCTAATAAATATTTATTGTTTAATATTTAGGCTAGAATTTATATTCATATTTATCTTCATATATAACCATACACGTAAATATCAATTAACAATGCCAACGGAGAATTTAAGTAGGCTACACAAATGAAATATTTGTTCATTTAGTCTTATTATAATTTTCCATTTCACAGTTATACTGCAAAAGAATCAATTTTTTTAAGAATCAATATTTTTTAAGTTCTGTGTTCATGCAGTTCTGTATTTATAGCAGTGTAAACGAGATTTTTTTTTAATGCTTTATTAATTCAATGCCACAAGAACATGAGGTATTACATATTCACATTATCAAATTAACATTATTAGCTGCCAGAGAAAAAAAAAGGAAGAAAATTACATAAAGTTCAACGCTTTCAGAGCATTACATGTTTTCAGTGCTTTTTTGTTTTTTTAGCTTTATTTTTTGTTTTCATTTAAATGTTTTAGTTTTGAAATGTTGTTGTATGCATTTATCATTTTTATTTAATTCCTTTTATTTTCTTAAAAGCTTTTAGCTTTTAGTTTTAATAACTTTTTCTTATTTGTGTATGTTTGAATTGTTTTTAGCTTTATTTTTTGTTTTCATTTAAATGTTTTTGTTTTGAAATGTTGTTGTATGCATTTGTCATTTTTATTTAACTTCATTTATTTTCTTTAAAGCTTTTAGCTTTTAGTTTTAATTACTTTTTCTTATTTGTAAGTCGCTTTGGATAAAAGCGTCTGCTAAATGACTAAAAGTAAAAAGTAAAAGTAAAAGTTTGTTCTAAGAGATTTACATATCATTTAAAGTCATTTATAAAATGTGCAAAATTTGGTTTACATTGAGTCCACTTCTTCATATGTATATGGAATTTTCCTAACAAAATAAACAAATGTATAATAGCCTATGTTGTTCTTTACAATTCAAATTTTCGTTTTCTGTATAAAAAAGTACATCAAATATACACATTTCTATCATACACTCTATTTTTCGGTTAATACAGAATTCCAAATCCTTCCAAAATAATCTCGAGTAAATACAATTTAAAATAAAGATGCAAAATACTTTCTTTTTCTTGACCACAAAATTCACAGGTATACGAAATATTAAGCTTAAATCTGTAAACGAGATATTTAGGCTATTCTCGGACCACATGCGTGACGCAGAGGGAGGTGACAGGGAGTTTAAAAGGGTCGGTCAGCTTGAGAGACACGCTTTTGGCAAGTAACTCTGTTAGTTGAAGTTTTCAGTGACTCAGATTCCGGACTCACAGCGGGAATAATGATGTTCTGCAGAGTGGCTTGGCAAAGACTTGCGCCTCTGGCACGCAAAACACTCACTCCTTTCAGCAATGGTAAGAAAACATCGATTTCCAATCCATCGTTACATCCATATTCAATGCAGTTTCGATTTTGCAAATGAAATTCACCAGCTTACACTTCGCAATCTAAAAGAGAGTTGTGTTAAAAAAAAATTTTTTTAAATTAGCATGTTCCAAAAAACAAAAAGTGCATATACTTTGAAATATGAAATGGAAATTGGAAAAATTAATTCGACACATTTGGACACTTTTAATTGGTCTCTTTTAGGAGGTGTATCAGTAGTTTATGGCTCTACCTTCTGATATTTATGTTATGCAACAAGTGAGATATGCTCATTAAATTCATCCAATATTAAGTCTGTTTATAGGGATTTCATAAATCAGTAAACTGGAAACCTCTTTTGTCTTTGCATTTGGAAGAGACTCATAAGTGTTTTATGTAATGGAATATTCGAAGAGAGTCTGTATATTGTAAGTGTTTTATTTTTTGTATTGCAATGATTAGAAGGTATTGTTTGTACTGGTGTGATTATTTTCATGATTATTATTTATTGTAATACAGTGTTTTATATGGTATTATTTATTAAACATATTTGCATAATTTGTAGGAAAGTGCTAATCAATCAATTATGTGTGCAGCAACCTGCATTCCAAAGTAAATCTGGAAATTCAGTTTTAATTGCTGCTTTTATTTATTCTATGATTGTTAGTTCATTTTTAAAGTTACAACCTGCACTGATGTTTTCACACAAAACAAGGGGAGTCTGCTTTTAGTTATTATGCCGCCCGCAGTTGGAATCAGCTTCCAGAAGAGATCAGATGTGCTAAAACATTAGTCACATTTAAATGCAGACTCAAAACTCATCTGTTTAGCTGTGCATTTATTGAATGAGCACTGTGCAATGTCCGAACTGATTGCACTATATTATATGTATAATCGTTTTCTTAAATTCATTTTAAACCTCTTAAATCAAATTTTTTTTTTTATTATAATTTTCAAAGTTTTTAAATTCCCTGTTTTATTGTTGTGATTATTGTTTTTATTTTATTTTATGTAAAGCACTTTGAATTTTCATTTTTAAAGTTACAACCTGCACTGATGTTTTCACACAAAACAAGGGGAGTCTGCTTTTAGTTATTATGCCGCCCGCAGTTGGAATCAGCTTCCAGAAGAGATCAGATGTGCTAAAACATTAGTCACATTTAAATGCAGACTCAAAACTCATCTGTTTAGCTGTGCATTTATTGAATGAGCACTGTGCAATGTCCGAACTGATTGCACTATATTATATGTATAATCGTTTTCTTAAATTCATTTTAAACCTCTTAAATCAATTTTTTTTTTTTATTATAATTTTTATTGTTTTATTGTTGTGATTATTGTTTTTATTTTATTTTATGTAAAGCACTTTGAATTACCATTGTGTATGAAATGTGCTATACAAATAAATTTGCCTTGCCTTGCCTTGCCTTGATAAGGACATTGCATATTATTATTATTATTATTATTATTTTGCTCATTTCAATTAAATTACCAATGAAGAAATTTGAGTTCGAATAAGGATATAGAATCTTGTGGTAAATCAAATGTGGTGACATTTGTTAAGGCAAGTTGTGATTCCTTTTTAAGAAGAGTGTTTCATTGTTCATTTTGTTTGATATTAGCATTTTTCTGAATTTTGAGTTTGTTTTTAATGCAGAGTTTTCCATAACAAACAGCTGGGACATGTAAACCTTTCCCCGCTCAGTGCATCTGTGGGAAATAGCTGAGTTTGATCTGTTTAAAGTTCATTTCCTGCCGAAGGATTCACTCAGTTTGAACTGTGTGCAAATTATTTTATTTCATTTTTTGGTAATTTTTGTTTTAAAATCTGATGATCTCCTGTCACCTTTAACTTTGAGGGCCAGTTTAAGCTGGCTCAGCATTTTGTGCATGATTGAACTGATGTATTCACAAAATCTGCTCAGGCATTTTCTAAAACTCCCCAAATATTTGAAGAGGGCCCTATGCAGGGCTCTCTGCCAACATGAATTTGCCTTGGGTTCTGCACACTGACATGTCTGCTGTCTCCACCCAAGTGGTGTTACATTATGCCAGTGTTTATGTGTAAAGCTCTCACTGTTTTCAGAGAGCATGATTGTGCACATGTTGAACTGTTAAACTGGAAATAACTATATAAAGTCTAGATTTTGTGAGTTTGTCCTGTGCATGTACTCTAGTGTTGCTTTAAGAGAGTGGCTTGGAGAGGCAGTTTAACTGTTGGACATTGTGTTCTCTTCTGCTGCTTCATTGCAGCTACACAGAGGATGTGTGTTTGCCTAAATGCATGCACAGACACAAAAGCCTAAAACGCATGCTTGCTGCATCAGGTTTGTCTAGTCCAGTGTAACTTTGCATGTTACTTAAAATGTCCACTTACCAAACTAATTCTCTGATACAACTTTATTAGTGGCACAATTACTGGTACTGGTGAAAATAACATTACAACAACTGAGGGACAGTAGCAGTTTTTGAAAAACTGATATTATTTTTATGTCATAAATATTGAAATTATTATTTTTTTACTCTGTTTTTTGGATGATTGGTTTTTAAAATTAAACCTGTAAAGCCTAACATATGAAATAATAGTCAGTAAAATGTAATTGTTATGAAATGGAAGAGTTTATTGAACCTTTAGATAAAATATTTTAAAAATCTAAAAAAAAGAGCATAATATTTGATACATCATGCTTTTGTGGCTCATATAATATGATATAGGAGAATATGGAGAACATTCTTGAGGAAGAAACAAACATCTACATTTTATTCAGAGGTCCAAACTGAGCACAAATGTGATGTTTATCTGGTTAAATGGTATGATTAAATTCTGATATCTAGTAATGTAGATCAATGAGGTATACAGTATAGCAACAAAAATGTATACATATCAGTTGTCAATCTATATCTTCCAATAATGTCTTAGTAAAATTGAACTGCTTAGTTGTATGATCAAAGCTTTGTTGTTTTATGGGTGCAAAACATAATGCAGTGCAATATAATGATGACTGAGAGATAAATGTTCCTCAAAAGGCTGATGTATCATATCTGATACTCACATTTTAACATCATTTTTCTTAAAAATGAAGAATGGATAATCAAATTAAATGACATTGCTTTAGTCCAGTAAGTGTTCATCTTGATAAATATGAAATATTTCTAATTCTAAACATGTCACACAACCTCCAGGGGGACCTGTTTAAAATTATACTAAAGACGTTTTACTAAAAGGCTTTTTACTTTGATTATGCTGATAATTTAGAGGCCTTAAAAATGTGTGTATCAAATACAATACAGTAGGCTTTATACAGTTAGTAGTTTTTGCATTGGATTTTCATTTTTCAAAATTGGATTGATGGGTGGTCAAGGAAAAGAGACTTCATTTGCATGTACTGACAAGTGTTTCCCTTTATCTTTCAATAGCTGTGTTCCCTACACGACAGATGTCCTTTGGTCTACCTGCGTCCGGCACAAACATAGCTTACATGGTACTTGGTGGAAGCTCGCTTACTGCTGCTCTTGTTTATGTATGTAATTTTTATTTCTTCATCCTGTTTTAGAATACGTTGCTAATATTGTAATTTAACAAAAACATCCATTTATCCTCATCTAAACTCTTTTTCCTCCTTACAGGCCTATAAGACAATAAACTCTGACAGTGCAAGATATAATGAAAGAATTGCTCAACTCGAGGCCAGATCTAAAAGTAAGTTTAATTTAATTTAATTTAATTTAATTTAATTTAATTTAATTTTATTTTATTTTATTTTATTTTTGTGGCATAGCGCTGTTTTTGTGTATGGCTACCTGTTTTCATTTTGCCTGTTAAAGATCACAGTTAATCTTTCAACATCAGTAAAGTGGAAATAATTTACACAGACAGCTGGGATTAGATTCCCATTCAGAGATCTTTCATTGTTAGATTCATTGAATTGATGGGTGCCGTGAGGCATTAATTTAATTTAATTTAATTTAATTTAATTTAATTTAATTTAATTTAATTTAATTTAATTTAATTTAATTTAATTTAATTTAATTTAATTTAATTTAATTTAATTTAATTTTATTTTATTTTATTTTATTTTTGTGGCATAGCGCTGTTTTTGTGTATGGCTACCTGTTTTCATTTTGCCTGTTAAAGATCACAGTTAATCTTTCAACATCAGTAAAGTGGAAATAATTTACACAGACAGCTGGGATTAGATTCCCATTCAGAGATCTTTCATTGTTAGATTCATTGAATTGATGGGTGCCGTGAGGCAGGGTGTCACGTTTTGCTGCTGGTATGTGTATGTGCATGTTATTGCAGTTCCTCAGGCCTGATCCTATTTCTGAGGTTACTCAGCAGCCACTAAGCTAGCTACATTTAGAGCAGCTTTCACTTATTTACTTCTCCTGTTTGCGTGCTGCTAACCACCTTACTTTTTGTTCTCCCATCAGGTGAGGAGGGTGAGTATAAATTTAGCATTTGTCTTAGCAGCATGTCTGTTTTTGAATGATTGAAAATGCAGTCATTAATCAATAACAAAACTTTTCTATAAATTTTGGTCTGTCCCATTTTACTTGTTTTGCCTGCTGCAGTATGTATCACGTAACTCAGAATAGAAGCACTTTTCCAATATTAGTTGCACAACTTTTTAGTGTTTGCAGACAGTTTAAAGGAACACTCCACAATTTTTGAAAATAGGCTCATTTTCCAACTCCCCTAGAGTTAAACAGTTGAGTTTTACCGTTTTCGAATCCATTCAGCCAATCTCCGGGTCTGGCGGTAGCACTTTTAGCTGTAGCTTAGCATAGATCATTGAATCTGATTAGACCGTTAGCATCTCGCTCAAAAATGACCAAAGAGTTTCTATACTTTTCCTATTTAAAACTTGACTCTTCCGTAGTTACATCGTGTACTAAGGCTGACGGAAAATGAAAAGTTGCTATTTTCTAGGCCGATATGGCTAGGAACTACACTCTCATTCCGGCGTAATAATCAAGGAACTTTGCTGCCGTACCATGGGTGCAGCAGGCACAATGATATTACGCAGCGCCTGAAAATAGTGGTTATGTTGACGGAAGTTAGCCTATTTTCAGGCGCTGCATAATATCATTGTATTCACAGCAAAGTTCCTTGATTATTATGCCGGAATGAGAGTATAGTTCCTAGCCATATCGGCCTAGAATATCGCAACTTTTCATTTGGGGGGGAAGTCGTGGCCTAATGGTTAGAGAGTCGGACTTATAACCCAAAGGTTGCGGGTTCGAGTCTCGTACCGGCAGGGATTGTAGGTGGGGGAGTGAATGTACAGCGCTCTCTCCTGCCTTCAATACCACAACTGAGGTGCCCTTGAGCAAGGCATCGAACCGCAGCATAAATGGCTGCCCACTGCTCCGGGTGTGTGTATGTGCACTTTGGATGGGTTAAATGCAGAGCCACCATACTTGGCCACATGTCACAAAGAAAAAAAAAGTAAATTTACTGTTGGTCTTACACTCTTAAAAATAAAGGTGCTTCAAAAGGTTCTTCAAGCAATGCCATAGAAGAACCATTTTTGGTCCCACAAAGAACCATTCTCTTTCTTACCTTTTTGTAATCTGAAGAACGTTCTTTCGCCATAAATAACTTTTTGTCAAACAGAAAGATTCTTCAGATGTTAAAGGTTCTTTATGGAACCATTTAGACAAAAAGGTTCTTCTATGGCATCATGAAGCACCTTTATTTTTAAGAGTGTAGTACACGATGTAACTACAGAAGAGTCAAGTTTTAAATAGGAAAAATATAGAAACTCTTTGGTCATTTTTGAGCGAGATGCTAACGGTCTAATCAGATTCAATGATCTATGCTAAGCTGCAGCTAAAAGTGCTACCGCAAGAACCGGAGATCGGCTGAATGGATTCATGTAAAGCGTTCCTTTAAGTTGTGGCAATTCAAAGATTGATGACAGCCTTGGAACTTTGAGCTTGGTAAAAGTGCTTTCATATTATCATCAGAGTGACTTTCACATGCTATAAACCTACACTACATACAATTTTTTCCTTTCTTTACGTTTTAAGCTAAATTGATCAAAAGTGACAGGAAAGACATTTTTAATGCTACAAAAGATTTCAAATAAATGCTGTACTTTTTGAACTTTCACCCCATGGAGAAACAAAAATATTAAGCAGCACAACTGTTTTCAACACTGAAAGTAATAAGAAATGTTTCTTGAGCAGCAAATCAGAATATTAGAATGAATTCTGAAGGATAATGTGACACTGAAGTATGGAGTAATGATGCCATCAAAGGAATTAATTAAATTGTAAGATACATTAAAACAGTAATTTTACATTATAATAATATTTCAAAATATTATTGTTTTTACTGATTTTTTTTTCATCACTGCTTTTGATGTTTGCTTGGTGATGGGTCTACATTATCTTGAGCATCCATGCAGGCTCTTTACAATCTAATTTGAGGTATGGTTCACTTTGAGCTCCCCAAAAAGTTTCTAATGCTAACTCTAAGAACTTGGACTCTTTGAAGTCTAATCTTACTGAATGGTTTCCGCTATCTATGTGTGCATCGTCCAGTTCTCATAATCTCTCTGTTGTTCTATTAATGACAGATGGGTTTAGCAACACTTGATGCTAACCCTCTTCATTTAGTATAAGAACACATTTCCTAAGTCTGCTTTAACTTTTTAATCACACTTGATCTTGGATTTTCTTTGGATCATGTTGCCTTTTCTTGAAGTCCTGCTCACTGTATTCCATTTAGGAGCAGTGGCCGAGGTGGGCTCAGTAGCAGAAGCAGCTGCGGTTGTGGAAACCACAGCAGCTGAACTTGCCACAGTTGTTGAGGCCACAGCAGCACAACCCGTCATTGAGGTGGTTAATGCAGAGGCTGAACAGACCTCAGAACCTGTGGATGCAACACTGGATGTTGGGGCAGCAACTACCATTGTAGAGGCAGTAGCAGCTGATGCTGAGGAACCTACTGCACCTGTTGTTGAGGATGTTGCTGCTGAGGCTGCTTCTCCAAGTGCTGAGACAACCGGTGAGGCGTGTTCTGCTGAGGAAGCAGTCTGAATCCCCAGCAGTCTAGATATATGATTCTTCCCAACCCACCTTGGAACGCTGCATTAACTTTTAGAGACTCCCATTTTTGTGCTCCTTTTAACTGATTGACTGTGTCCTCTGCACAAAAAGAAGTGTCCCTTCTGAACTCCACAGGGTGCTAATCCCACAGTTGAGGAGGAGGAGAGGTTGATGAAGTCCAAAAAATCAGTGGCAATGCTTTTCAATTCCAAACTGAGGTTTTATTATCCCAGTCTGTGTTTTGATGCTTGAATATCTAATGTAAATCGCATATGATTTTTTAACATCTCCTCCTTCACATCCAGTGGATGTGCCTGCTGTAATACTGTGTCCCTGCAGTATAACATATTGTGTCTCATACGTGTGCATGGAGACATTTTTCTTAAATAGCTTCATATTGACAATGACTTTTACTGTCAACAAGAACATGCTAATATTTTATGGATAAGTAGGTTTGTGCGTCCTTCAGAACTGAATGCTTTTTACATTCCAGGTCAGTTCCTATTTCAATGGTATTGAATTGAATTTGAACTGAGATAGTAAACAGCATGCAGAATTGTGTTTAAGGAAGTAGAATTAAAATGGACCGAAAGTCAAAGGAATTTATGTAAGTGCAATAACTGTAATTTTAACTAGAAAAAGAAAGTTAATCAAGACAAACTTTAAGCGATGGCTTGTAGAACTTGACAAAGTTTCATTCATTTCAGCCTTATAGACAGACAGAGAAACAAACATAGATCTGTTTGAAATGTCACCTAACCATCTTTAGCCGCTTTAGGTAAATAACTAGAAGAATAACAAATTGCAATAAACAGTAAAACTAAAATAAATGAATATTTTTCAAATAAATTAAAATAATATGATAAAGGACTGTTTTGTACAGCTAAGATAACTAGAAATGGCTGACACCGGAAGCGTTGCGCATTTGGTTAAAAACAAAGTGGACAAAGTGAATAATTCATTTATATATAATTCTTCTTATAGGGTAGAAGAACACTTGATTGACTTTAGGGTGGCCAAGTTTTCGATTCTGAATTTTGCCCAATCCTGATACCTACAATAAAATGTGTCTTACATGTTTTTGGAGGTGCCTTTCTGCACATGCATTCAAAATCCCTGTGGCCTAATAAGCAACTCTTCCTTCAAGGGAGATCACTTTTTTATGATTCACCATTGTTTTTCTACCTGTGAATGTTCTTTCTCAGTTATTGGGATGGAGGAAATCCACTGTGCCTTTTACTTTTTTTTTTATTATTATCTTAAATATCTCTTAAAATTTGAACTATCATGGAAACATAATGCCAGTGTCACTTACATGTCATGGCACTGGAGACATTTGCTCTTAATCTTGATGCTGTTTTTGAATTTAGGCTCTACCAAGTAAGAACTGAAGTTGATTGCAGTTTTCAAAACTGACAAAATATTTGTATTCCTTAAATAAAGCTTTTAAAATATGATTATTTTTGAGTCTGAATTCAGTGCTATTTTCATTGCAATGTTTGATTCCTTTACGTCATGAACTGTAAATGAAATATATAAGCAAATCGTCATAGTGTATTTACTTAATATTTAGTATTTCTGTATATTGTGTACACTTGTAGAATAGCACCGTATTGTGTATGACAGAGTGAAGGTACACAGGACCTACAAATTCCATTTTTTTTGTACATTTTTTTTAGCCCCGGGTCCAGTGGACCCGAACATTCTGTATGTTAAATAAATGTGTGTGTGTAATATAACCTGCAGGACACCCAAGATGTAGATGAGTTTGTTTCTTCATCGGAACAGAGTTCAAGCAACTGATAAAAACATCACAATAGCTCACAAGTAACGAACACAACTCCAGTCAATCAATTAATGCCTTGTGAGGTCTAAAGCTTTGTGTTTGTAATAAACAAATCATCATTATAACATTTTTAACTTCAAACTGTTTCTTCCAACTAACATACAAGTCTTCCATCCATAATATAGCTTTCTCCTGTGAAAAAGTCTCATTAGAACCAGGAGAGAAATATGTATAGATTATGTTTTATTTTTGAGTGAACTATTCCTTTAAGGACCCCCTTTAGACCAGGTTGTTACCCAAACAAGTATTGTGATGTAGAAATTCAGACTGCACACATATTTCTGAAGTAGAGTTCATTTATTTATTTTTAATTGGACATTAGTTTTAGACATTCAGTCATGTTTGCTTCTTTTTTCCACAGCTGCTGAAAGTGGAAATATTACAATGACCATGGCACAAGCCTGAAGTGAAGACACTGAAAGCGAGTGAAATCTGTTACGCAATACATACAGTCAAGTTACCATACAATACTGCTGTTATAGTCATGAAAAAAACTCTGATTTACTTTGTGTTTCCACCTCAAAATTGTATGGTAAGATGGTGTAAGTTGACCCCTCTACCTTAACTGACCATAGATGACACAAAATCTCACATTTAGTGAATTACTATGATCTTAGTTTTGTCATTTACAGTTTTACAGCTTACAGCTCTAACAAGTCAATAGTGTCATTATACTGCTTAAGTCAGTTCAGTGTTTATTCAGTTCAGTTTCTCAGTTTAATAACTGTAAAATTCATCAGTTGTACATAGACTATACTATACAGTGTAGTTTTTACATGTACGTGTGAGTGCTGATAGACTCCTGTGTGCTCCACTGCACAATGAACAAACAAAAAATACAAGATAGTAGTGTTTTACATTTGTCATATCCGTGTGTAATTTGGTGTGTATATGGCTAATCATTTGATGTTTGAGTACTATGCAAAAACAATTTTATAAGAATTAAAACTTCAAAAACGTACTTTTGTAAGCGATGTGTAATGCTTTGCATGTTTGTGGTTTTGTGTGCATGAGTTTAGAGAAGAGGAGCCATAGTTTCAGAAATTCTGAACAATTTAAAAAACAAAACTGTAATCTGAAAAACAACATTTGTGAGATTTGGCTATACTTAAGGCAGTTTTGTGTAGATTTTGTGTCTCTGGAAATTAGCGACACTGAATTACGTTGAATATCAAAGGTGTTGTGTTATGTTAATGCACTGAATTTTTTTTTTCATTCATCCAATTAAAAAAAGGGCAAGTTATTTATTTTTCATTGGCTCAAGTTAAAAAATATAGATGTGAATCATTACCCTAAATTTTTTTAATTGGATGAATGAAACATTTTTTTTTCAGTGTGAGGGATTTGGGAACACATTCATGTTTTTAGATTTGTGGAATAATAATAATAATTATATATGTATATATACACACAGATATACATACATATAGTTTTTATTTTAAAGCGAAAATATTTGGACAGGAGATCCCAAGTGGCATGTCTATGCTTATGGGAGAACTTTCACCAGCCTTCACTTGGTCAAGGGCGCTGAGGAAGTGAGGGCGCCACACTACCTGACGCCGTGGGTCATTTCCACAGATATGGTGTGGTGGGACACCACCACCCCAGCACCATCCAGGACAGCAATCCCACATGAAGATGAACACAGAGACCATCCAGTCTTCCGTAGGTGGCCACTGCTGCAGGAGATATAAAGCAGCATCCCGGTCCAGTATGGATGTTTCAGATGCTGTGATGAGTGGAGGTCTCCATTTGTCCAATCCAATGTGAAGTGTAGTGGAGAGAAGACTAACTTTGAGCATGAGAGAGTTTCACCCACTTTTAATGGCGTTCTGCTTGTGCTTGTCAAACTCAGTTCCTGGAGGGCCGGAGCCCTGTAGAGTTTAGATTCAACCCTAATTAAACACACCTGATACAGCTAATCAAGTCCTTCAGGCTAATTTGAAAACTACATGGTTTGTGTGTTGGAGCAGGGTTGGAACTAAACTCTGCAGGCTGCGGCCCTCCAGGAACTGAGTTTGACACCCCTGATTTAGAACGTTGGTGGACTCAGTCAAGAGTCAATGGTGTGATTTTCAATTCAAAAGCAAATATGTATGTAATTTAGTTATTTTATTTTAACATTATAGTTAATGCATTAACAAACATAGTAAAAACTCAGTTTTATGCATATAAATTATTCATTTTGAAATAAATGAATATACTCTATCACTCTTTCAGTCATTTACTGTACAGGGCATTCACTGTAGGCCTAAAGTGCTAATGATCACATAGTTCAATATTTTTAGTTATCGAAAGCAAATACAGACATCTGATCATACAATCATTAAACTGTCGAAAAGTCGCTATTGAAAACATAATTCAAATCCATATCATTGTTATTATGGATATTAGTGAAACAATAAACCTGTTATGTTATTTCACATATAGGCTACATTCGTTTTACTGACTATAGAAATCCACTGTAAAATAGTTTTTCAGACATCATTTTATCTTATAAATTTCCTGGTAGAATCAGAATTTTATCATTAACCTATATATATTTCCACATAAAAGAATTTGTGTTTGACATTGTTATAATTGTTACAATAGAAATGATGTATCAATGTATGCATTTAATTATATCAGAAGTCAAACAGCAGGTGGCGCTACATGTATGTGTTTTTTTTGTCAATATACAAGAAAAACACATAAAATGACCAAGAAAGGCATTATTTGTGCAATAAAGCGAGAACGTGAATATTAATATGGTTAAATAATTGTTACCAGATATGTATGGCATCAATCCTGGTAACATTTATATATATATATATATATATATATATATATTTTTTTTTTTAATCAAATGTAAACTCCTGTCCCAGTCACATGTTCTTGGTCAAATAAACATTACTTACACTACCAGAAAAAAAAATCTATTTTATATTTTTACATTAACAATGTAATCAATATTCTGTTTATTAATGCCATGAATCTCATCAAGTTAGTGTTTTTAAGCATTTACATTTATTCCAAAATAATAACTCAACGCAGTAACGATTTAAATAATATATTTTATTTGTGAACGTATGTTCAGCTACTATTTTTAATATTTAACTTTTAACTATTTTTTAATCATTCGGTTCATCGGTCATCAAAGCTCGGTGAATATTGGTCACAGACATAGAGATTTATTTAAAATTTTACCAGGCTGATTACTCACTAAAAACTCCCACAGATCATGTTTTCAGACTATTTCAAGTCTTATTTTGACGTAACAAAGTGGTTATATCTAAGTATGTGAGTTGTTTACTTATTTTATAAAATGAGTCTTCCCGTTAATGCCAAATTGTTCATTCATTTCAGACTGATTCACGAAAGTGGAACGCGCATGAACACAAGAGGCGGTATTTATCGCATGAACCAATCACAGCCAAACATAACCAGTCAGATCCAGTCATATACCGATGGAGGTATTGCCTTCGCTCTCTCACATGATTTTCCCCCATTCATCTCAATTACCCCCCACCAAACTCCCCACACGCTTTAGGGGATCTGTTAAAACTCAATGGGCTCAGGGGAGGCGAGAGTGATGCGGACTCCTGCTGTAACTTTACCTCCTGGTGTCGCTGTTGCACAATGTGTATATATATATATATATATATATTATATATATATATATGTTTTTGTTTTTACTTTTTAAATGGTTTATATTACCCCACAAGAATGTGACAAGAATGTCCACTTTTCGTTTTGTGGCTTAACTATCTCTGACTTTTCGATTTCAATTTAAAAGTACTTTATTGGCATGATACCATATCGCCAAAACGACAAGTAATGACAAGGAAAATAAATATACCATATAACAAATAACAATAAAAATTATTAAAATAAGGTGCTAAGAACTGAATAAAACTTAAGATTTAATATATATATAAGATCAAGGCAATAGCTGGTTTCTGAGGGTGTGCACCGTGCAGCTCTCTCTCTCTCTCTCTCTCTCTCTCTCTCTCTCTCTCTCTCTCTCTCTCTCTCTCGTTCGTTCGTTCGTTCGTTGTCATTCGTACTACATCATGACTTTGACCTGGATCTACTGTCTGCAAACACATCCCCTCCATGTCTTCTCTGCTCGAGCATTGTAAGGGACTGAGTTGGCTTGGATTGGGGTCTTGTGTTAGCGGGCCATCAGTCAGTGTAGTTCAGTGTGTCGCTTTAAACCGTATATATGTGTGTATGTAACGTTAATGATCAGGTGTGTTAGCGCTTAGCCGCTAACGGCCACAGTCTGACGGACTCTTACCCACCACAGCCACCAAACTCTCAGCGTTTCTTAAGTTTGTGTAAACCAAACAAGCACAGAGTGTGGGTTTCATTTGGAAAGTCAGCTTTTCAAGGTAAGAAATCCACTTTTATGTATTCCATACCACGAAGAAGCATTAGCAGGGACTATGCGGTTATATTAGCTTAGCTCTGTGTAACGAAGCTAATGGGGCACTTTACGCTGCTTTTTAGTTTCGATTTACAGTAGAGAGTAACTCCAATATGTAGTCGCATGTTTTATCGTTTATCTGTTTAGAAGTATCTATATTTGTTGTGTTGTGAGCTCCTCTGTGCTGTATTTGCTGGCTGGCTAAGCTAAATGCTGGCAAAGAGTTGACAACTATAAGCATTTACGATTCACTGTTCGTATCTCCTTATTTTGTATTAAGATCGAGCCTTTATGGAAGTCAAGTGTTTAAAATCAAACTCATAATTTAGCTTTGAAATGTATCACTTGTTTGGTGTTGCAATAATGTGAGTGATGCTTCACTGTTCACAAGGTTTATGCCAGAGGAAAGCAGTTTTTTCCCCTTTAAAGAGCACAGGGATACTTAAAATGATGCTTTCCCTTTTAAGGAACCGAGATAACATTGGTGTGTGGTATTTCCTCTAGTGTTTATATTGTAACGCCCACTTATTTGGAGAGAGTACAGCAGGATCAGGGCTTTGTTGTAGTCACTGGTGTAAACAGTGATTTTTACACGCACTCTCATGGTAAATGTCAGGATTGTATTTGCTGGCATGTAGCAGTGAACAGTGTTACAGTGAAGTGCATGCCTCGGGTAAGATCTCATATGCAAGGCTTTACTTTTGTGTTGAAATCACGCCACAGACTTTTTTCATAGGGTTTGATCAATTCCCTCGGCAAGGCATGATGTTAGTCTATCTAGGGCTAGGCCACTGATCTTTAGCTACATTTAGACCAGGGTTTTTAAACTGGGGATCAGGGACCCCCAAGGGGTCACAAATAAGTGCTGAGGGTCTATAGAAATGTTTACAGAAAAATAATAAATAGATAAATTAAAAATAGTACTGTGATGAATAGAAAGATAAGATTAAAACAATCAAATTAGATTAAAACGAACGGATAAACATTAGATGATAAATAGATGAAAATAAATGAGTAAATAATACTCATGATAATGAGTAAATAATAAAAATTAGGTTAAAAGAAATGCGTAAATTAATAAATAAATACAGTTCTGTAATCAATAAAAAGTAAGATTAAAATAATCAAGAATTAGATTACAATAAATGTATGAACAATAGATTACAAATAGATTAGATTAAGTATATAATAAAAATTAGGTGAAAAGAAATTAGTAAATAAATAAATACAGTACTGTGATGGATAGAAAAAAAATAAGATTCAATTCAAAATTTGATTAAAATAAATTAATAAACATTAGATAAAATAGATTGTGTAAATAATAAAAATGAGATTAAAATAAATGAGTAAATGCTAAATAAAAATTTGTTTAAAATTAAATGAGTAAATAAATAAATAAATACAGTACTATGATGAATAAGGGGAAAAAAGTAACAAGGTACTAAATAACTAAATATTTTCCAAATAATGTTTTAGACACATTTTTAGCATAACATTTTCACAATATAAATTAAATCTTTATACGAAGATGAATATAGATGTCATTGGATGGATGTCGCTCACACAAGGATGGTCAAATTAGTGGTATTTATTTAAAAGATTGAAAACCCCTGATTTAGGCTGCTGAGAGTGGAGGGAAGCGCTGAAGTCAACAATAGTGGACTTTGATCTACCTAATCAGCAGTTGCTGATTTCAACCGATAAGGTCTGTGAAAGGTGCAGGACCTTGAATAGATTTTGTCTCTCCATTAGGAATTACATCTTCTACATGTCTGTTTCCATATCACAATATGATGATAAATATTCTTAACGCAGCAAAAAGAAGGGTTATTGAGACAAATGAGCATGCATGGACAGGTCAAAGGCTGGAGAGATTAATTCATATGAGGCTGGAGCGTAAAAAAGCACATTTCTGTGCGATGGTTACATGTCCTGTATGCAGACGTTGCAGGGTTTCAGATTGCTTTACTTTTGTGTTGAAATCACGCCACAGACTTTTTTCATAGGGTTTGATCAATTCCCTCGGCAAGGCATGATGTTAGTCTATCTAGGGCTAGGCCACTGATCTTTAGCTACATTTAGACCAGGGTTTTTAAACTGGGGATCAGGGACCCCCAAGGGGTCACAAATAAGTGCTGAGGGTCTATAGAAATGTTTACAGAAAAATAATAAATAGATAAATTAAAAATAGTACTGTGATGAATAGAAAGATAAGATTAAAACAATCAAATTAGATTAAAACGAACGGATAAACATTAGATGATAAATAGATGAAAATAAATGAGTAAATAATACTCATGATAATGAGTAAATAATAAAAATTAGGTTAAAAGAAATGCGTAAATTAATAAATAAATACAGTTCTGTAATCAATAAAAAGTAAGATTAAAATAATCAAGAATTAGATTACAATAAATGTATGAACAATAGATTACAAATAGATTAGATTAAGTATATAATAAAAATGAGGTGAAAAGAAATTAGTAAATAAATAAATACAGTACTGTGATGGATAGAAAAAAAATAAGATTCAATTCAAAATTTGATTAAAATAAATTAATAAACATTAGATAAAATAGATTGTGTAAATAATAAAAATGAGATTAAAATAAATGAGTAAATGCTAAATAAAAATGTGTTTAAAATTAAATGAGTAAATAAATACATAAATACAGTACTATGATGAATAAGGGGAAAAAGTAACAAGGTACTAAATAACTAAATATTTTCCAAATAATGTTTTAGACACATTTTTAGCATAACATTTTCACAATATAAATTAAATCTTTATACGAAGATGAATATAGATGTCATTGGATGGATGTCGCTCACACAAGGATGGTCAAATTAGTGGTATTTATTTAAAAGATTGAAAACCCCTGATTTAGGCTGCTGAGAGTGGAGGGAAGTGCTGAAGTCAACAATAGTGGACTTTGATCTACCTAATCAGCAGTTCCTGATTTCAACCGATAAGGTCTGTGAAAGGTGCAGGACCTTGAATAGATTTTGTCTCTCCATTAGGAATTACATCTTCTACATGTCTGTTTCCATATCACAATATGATGATAAATATTCTTAACGCAGCAAAAAGAAGGGTTATTGAGACAAATGAGCATGCATGGACAGGTCAAAGGCTGGAGAGATTAATTCATATGAGGCTGGAGCGTAAAAAAGCACATTTCTGTGCGATGGTTACATGTCCTGTATGCAGACGTTGCAGGGTTTCAGATTGAATACCCAGGTGAGTTTCTGTTTGTGCTTTCATTGAATTGTGCTGTTGTTTTTCTGCAGTCCTCAGTGTTCCACTAAACTGACTTGGACTTTATCATAGGATGATGTTTAAATGTAAATAGGCATATCAGATTACAAATTATGTTGTCATGGAAGCAACTCGAATAATAAACTCATGAATAATAACTAAAATTGACTTTCTCACATGCTCTGAAAACATCAAGATTTTGTAACAAGAAAGTAAATAGGGTAAACATTTGGATTTCATGTTGACTTAAAAATTATAACGGGATCAAACTGGTTTTCCTTGCTTTTCCAGATGCTCCGAGATCAATAAGTCAGGTGTGGTTCAGTGCTCTTTGGAACCGGAATTAATAAATGTAAAGCCTTTGCTCCCATGCAGTTTATACCGACATGGACTCAGATAGTTTTACAGCTGTGCCATCCATGTTCTATTTCTTAATTATTGATTTAACTGTACTCCAAGGGATATCTAATGACTTAAAATCCTTTTTGTGTTATTGAGTTCATTTTTTGTGGAGTTTTTTGGCATGTTTTTTTCTTGATGGTTTACGTTTTGTCACAATAATGACTCACGAGAAGTTGGATTTTCCAGATAACTTTCTAGTGATAATTTAGGTGTGTTTTATTAAATCTGATTAAATACTTTACTTTTGGTTTTTTATAAGTTCTTACTTTAAATTCTGTGCACTGCTGTGGTGGACTGTGGGAGGCTGACCATAAAACCTGCCATTTTGATTTTTAGTCTTTAAATAGCTGTGTTTGAATGCAGGACAATTTGTCTGCTTTGTGAACCAATTTTATACAAGGTCAGTCAACATTTGGTCTGTGTTTGGCTCAAATATTTGACCCCCACTGACTCATGCACAGTTTCCCCTGTTTGCCATCTGAAGTTTTGTGTGACTAACTCATTATGTAAAAAAACGAACCACCTTTAGTAAAACTGATAGGTAGGACCACACTGTCCGTTACCGATTAATAGTTTTTAAAATTGATACTAAACAAAAACTAAAATAGTGCTTTACTATTAAAAAAACGGTACTGAACCATACTTTGTAAATAAAAAAAAAATATTAACATTAATTATATATTGATCATTCAAGTTAGTTAATTGTTCGTTATCTAATGTTAACAGAAGCAACTTTAGAATTTAAAAATGCATTAGTAAATGTTGAAATAACACTCTAACAAGGAACAATACTACAGCTTTTATCAGCCTTTGTTAATGTTACAAATGGAGTCTTATTGTAAAGTGTTACCATTTCCTTTCAACAGTCATGCTTAAAGATGGCCATCTACAAATATCTACACAAAGGCCATAGCATTGAAATGACATACATATGAAGATTGTATGTGTACTCTCACACTTTATTTGCTTCTATTTTAGAACACTTGATTATCTAATCAAAGTATATTAGTCACACACCGGGCAAAAGCACAATTCAAGCGGCAGTTTATTTAATCACCTAACGGGTGAACGAATGAACAAATTGGCATAGAGTTTGAAGTTCAGTGTTTAATAAAACAGCAAACAGAAAGAGAAAGTGTGATCTATATTATAAACATACAGACTTCATTACAGCCACAGAAAGACAAATGTTTCGCTATAGGGTGAATATGTACATTAACATAGATTTGGGACAAATATAATGTAATTTTAATGAAAAGCTGTGAATGGCGCTCTGTGACGCGGCAGGATGGTGTCAGTGATTTCCCCCTCTTAGAGGCCGCTCTCGTACTGTCTAATGACAGCGGACCTTCTCAGCCGCTCCAGCAATGGACGCAACCCGGAAAAACTATCGGCATGGATTTTTGCAGATAGTTCCGGCAATCGGCTATCGGTGCCAATTAATCGGCAAAACCGGTCAATCGGTCGACCTCTAATTTGCTCACCCTTGTGCCATTATTGAGCTGTATGATTTACATGTGGAACAGGTGAAAAGAGATTTTGGGTGGAATGTTCATACTAGAGACCCGCGGGACCCAACGTATCAGGGTGCGGCGCTGGACAGTTCTTGATGGGCGGGAAGAGACTCGTGTGTGTGTGTGTGTGTGCGGGATGCGGGAGAATAAAATGATTTGCGGGACTCCCGCAAAATAGAAATTATCTAAAAATAAAGTGTCTAAAATATATAAATAGTTATTTATCTGTTGCACAAAAGCAAAAAGAACAACTAATATTAAAATTAAATGATTGACGTGTGCAAGCTAGGCATAGTTTCTATTTATAACACGTGTTTAAAGGGTTGCGCAATGTAGCCAATCACAGACTCAGCTGTTGATTTATGGAACGCAATGGCCAATCAGAGGTGATTAAGTTAGAATCTACTCACCGCAGTGCTGAAATTGCGTGCTCACGAATCCTCTCATTTTAACACACGAAGTGTAGACATTGTGAAAGATTCATTGTGCATATATTTATTGTGTTATAACAGAGCTTTATGAGATCGCGATTAACTGAGATGTCAGCTTTTAGTGATAATAAAGGAAGCGCTACTCGCGTACTGCCATGCCAAACCATGCACGCAGCAGCCCATGCTTGCTTTTCTTGTTAAAAATAACAGTGGTTTGTGATTGTGAATGTTGATGCTTAGCCTAAATAACAAATATTTTATCGGGAGTGTTTATGGAGCTTAGGAGATGTTACAGGACCATTTCATGTAAATTTCTTCTAATGTACTGAAAAAAATCTATATAGATTACTTTTATGCGGGCGGGAGTGGGACAAAACATGAATGTTGGGGCGGGAGCGGGACCAGATAAGATATTTTTCTGCAGGTGCGGGACAGAATCTTGCGGGAGCGGGACTGAAAAATCCCATGCAGGTCTTTAGTTCATACTGCATTGCTCCAGACAATGGTTTTCAAGCTCCAAAAACAGAGATGTTGAGATGTTATATCAATAAATTGTTACAGAATAACAACTTGCAGTATGCGATATTAGTAATCTGCATTTACATTGTTTATTAAATGGTTGATTTATGTAATGTAACAGCAAAATAATTTATTTAATGAAAATGTTCATTATGAACGTGATGTTGAAATAAAACAATTACAGCGTGTTCCTCACAAAAGCCTTTAGAAGACTTAGAATATAGTGCACAAGTCATACTTTTATAAAGCTTGAAAAGCCTTTGTCACTGTATGCTTGTATTTTATGCTTAAGAGCAGCATAAACATTCTTTAAAATATCTCCTTATGTGTTCCATGAAAAAAGTTGTATATGTTTTTTTCATATATATATATATATATGGTGAAATATCCCTTTAATGCAGAAGGCGGCTACAGAAACTGAATCTAGTAAAAACAGAAGTGGCTTTTTGTCAGTTAGGTGATGTGTTTTGACCGAAAGCTCAGGCCAGTAGATTCTCACTGAGGAATAATTTGTTGCATCTGGAGGGCTGTTGGGTGGAGGCTGGATTTTGGCATCTGTTGCGTGTGTGTGTTTCTAAAGGTGGGACGTTGCATCGCTGGAGAGTCTGTTGAAGACACAAAAGCAGCATTGTGCCCTGGTCATGTGATGCCTGTTCGGAAAGCTCCGACCATGTGATCCTGCCTCTCAGAACGCTGAGTCGAACTTACAAACGCTGCCTCACCCTTGAGATGTGAGCATGATAGAGAGACCGACTGAGAAAGGAAAGATTCAGGGCCATTAAAGAAAGAAGACGTAGAGAAACAAAAAAAAGAGGTGTGGATGACAAAAAGGGAAATGAAAGCAATAGTGTGCGCCTCACCCTTGAGATGTGAGCATGATAGAGAGACCGACTGAGAAAGGAAAGATTCAGGGCCATTAAAGAAGGAAGACGTAGAGAAACAGGTGTGAATGACAAAAAGGGAAATGAAAGCAATAGTGTGAAACAACTCTACGGTGCAGACTACGTGCACTTCTCTCATTCGGTCCTTACTCACTCTTTCCCTGATGGTGCTGTGGGGAAGGGGAATCTTCTCTGGAGTCAGTTTTTTGAAATGTGGAGATTTTGCAAGGACAAGGAGTGGACCAGGAATATCTTGGAATGTTTTCTAGGGAATTGGAATACGTCTTGGAATGGAACGGGAACACAGTGGAATTCCACAGCTGCACCAGGAACAATAGGTTGGAAACAGATGAATTACTGCTTGAACTTCCTTGATGCTATCTAATTACATAGCTTGTGTTGAATTGAAACTTCAAGTAATGGTACACTCATGATGCTATTCAGCCAGAAAGATGTTGTGGGCTATGCAGAAATTTGATATGGTTTCTGTTTATTTATTGAGCTGAAAATACAAGATATGTTGTTCTTTAGCAGCAGTTATGGGGAAGGCTCTAATGGGGAAGCTGAAAGAAACTTGTCATTTGGTGATTTGCAGATAACATGATCCAGACGCATCTATGAGGATGTGTGTATGCATGTGTCACGTTTAGTTGCCACACCCCTCTTCATCCCTGCAGACCTTGTGACTGCGTTGCCGTGGCAATTGGGCAGGGAATTTATTAGAGCACTTTAACAGTCTTCAGTATATGTTTGTATGGCAATTTCTGTTTACTCTTTGTGATTAATGAAAGGAAAAACAAACAGCTGTGGTGCCATGAAGACATTTTATGTGTTGTAAGTTAAAAAAAAAATTTTTCAGAAAATTCTTTAATTTACTTAGATTTATGTTGGGCTGGGTGATATAACGATAATTATCACAATATAATTTTCCTCGACAAAATGATATGAAGAGTTTGATATAATGTTTATGCACCAAAAGCGGAACGAAACAGCGCTACTCATTTAAACCTCGCCAAGCAGAGCATTTATCCATTCGGCTCAAAGTTTAAATGGCAGCGCAGCACGAGCTCACTTGAGCAGATGCGTTTACTCGTTGATAAGTCTTGGTCACGCAACACTAGCTGTGAGATCCAGTGTGAAACACTTGAATTCAGAGAAGAACACAAATGACTCACTGATTTAAACTAGTTTAAAGCCAGATGAAACAGTGCTGATAAACAGGAGAAACACTGTGTGCAACGCTCTGTTCACAGCGACCCGTTTTGGTGCATGACTCTTTAAATGCTAATGAGCTCTGCTCACCCCTCCCCTCTCTTCCGAGGAAGAGGATAGGCGATTAGCAAATAGGCTAATCATAAAAATATAAAATGTGGGACTTACTTCATTTATTTAATGAAAATGTTCATTATGAACGTGATGTTGAAATAAAACAATTACAGCGTGTTCCTCACAAAAGCCTTTAGAAGACTTAGAATATAGTGCACAAGTCATACTTTTATAAAGCTTGAAAAGCCTTTGTCACTGTATGCTTGTATTTTATGCTTAAGAGCAGCATAAACATTCTTTAAAATATCTCCTTATGTGTTCCATGAAAAAAGTTGTATATGTTTTTTTCATATATATATATATATATGGTGAAATATCCCTTTAATGCAGAAGGCGGCTACAGAAACTGAATCTAGTAAAAACAGAAGTGGCTTTTTGTCAGTTAGGTGATGTGTTTTGACCGAAAGCTCAGGCCAGTAGATTCTCACTGAGGAATAATTTGTTGCATCTGGAGGGCTGTTGGGTGGAGGCTGGATTTTGGCATCTGTTGCGTGTGTGTGTTTCTAAAGGTGGGACGTTGCATCGCTGGAGAGTCTGTTGAAGACACAAAAGCAGCATTGTGCCCTGGTCATGTGATGCCTGTTCGGAAAGCTCCGACCATGTGATCCTGCCTCTCAGAACGCTGAGTCGAACTTACAAACGCTGCCTCACCCTTGAGATGTGAGCATGATAGAGAGACCGACTGAGAAAGGAAAGATTCAGGGCCATTAAAGAAAGAAGACGTAGAGAAACAAAAAAAAGAGGTGTGGATGACAAAAAGGGAAATGAAAGCAATAGTGTGCAACAACTCTACGGTGCAGACTACGTGCACTTCTCTCATTCGGTCCTTACTCACTCTTTCCCTGATGGTGCTGTGGGGAAGGGGAATCTTCTCTGGAGTCAGTTTTTTGAAATGTGGAGATTTTGCAAGGACAAGGAGTGGACCAGGAATATCTTGGAATGTTTTCTAGGGAATTGGAATACGTCTTGGAATGGAACGGGAACACAGTGGAATTCCACAGCTGCACCAGGAACAATAGGTTGGAAACAGATGAATTACTGCTTGAACTTCCTTGATGCTATCTAATTACATAGCTTGTGTTGAATTGAAACTTCAAGTAATGGTACACTCATGATGCTATTCAGCCAGAAAGATGTTGTGGGCTATGCAGAAATTTGATATGGTTTCTGTTTATTTATTGAGCTGAAAATACAAGATATGTTGTTCTTTAGCAGCAGTTATGGGGAAGGCTCTAATGGGGAAGCTGAAAGAAACTTGTCATTTGGTGATTTGCAGATAACATGATCCAGACGCATCTATGAGGATGTGTGTATGCATGTGTCACGTTTAGTTGCCACACCCCTCTTCATCCCTGCAGACCTTGTGACTGCGTTGCCGTGGCAATTGGGCAGGGAATTTATTAGAGCACTTTAACAGTCTTCAGTATATGTTTGTATGGCAATTTCTGTTACTCTTTGTGATTAATGAAAGGAAAAACAAACAGCTGTGGTGCCATGAAGACATTTTATGTGTTGTAAGTTAAAAAAAAAATTTTTCAGAAAATTCTTTAATTTACTTAGATTTATGTTGGGCTGGGTGATATAACGATAATTATCACAATATAATTTTCCTCGACAAAATGATATGAAGAGTTTGATATAATGTTTATGCACCAAAAGCGGAACGAAACAGCGCTACTCATTTAAACCTCGCCAAGCAGAGCATTTATCCATTCGGCTCAAAGTTTAAATGGCAGCGCAGCACGAGCTCACTTGAGCAGATGCGTTTACTCGTTGATAAGTCTTGGTCACGCAACACTAGCTGTGAGATCCAGTGTGAAACACTTGAATTCAGCGAAGAACACAAATGACTCACTGATTTAAACTAGTTTAAAGCCAGATGAAACAGTGCTGATAAACAGGAGAAACACTGTGTGCAACGCTCTGTTCACAGCGACCCGTTTTGGTGCATGACTCTTTAAATGCTAATGAGCTCTGCTCACCCCTCCCCTCTCTTCCGAGGAAGAGGATAGGCGATTAGCAAATAGGCTAATCATAAAAATATAAAATGTGGGACTTACTTCTGGAGGTGCAGCTGGAATACGAACAGTAAGTACTGATCCATCCTTGAGTTTTAACTTTTTAGTAAAACCTGCCTTGAATCATTCCTCGTTCAGAAAGCAGTCTAGAGTAAAATGATTCGCGCAGATATAAACGCATTTAGGTAGATCGGGGGGCGCACTCCCTTAAAAAACACAAGTAATCCACTGCATCTTCAGTGGCTCAGATGTCGGCAGTAAATGACGACTGCTATGTTCATTCTTACATCCAACAACTAAACACCTTTAGGCGTCGAAACAATGGCGGACTGTTTACAGCTCACTCACTCACCCCTCAACAGTCGTGGGAGGGGCCTGTGCAAAGTGACGTCACTTTGCCAAGAATCAGTGAACGGCTTGATCTGAGAAAGTGCTTATGATATGTGGGAATTAAAAAAAAAGCACTGGATGGATTTTTATGATTATAGGGTATTATTTGTGTACACACGCTGCCAACACATATATTTAAGTTCAAACACCATGTAAATGTGAAAAGTGAATTTTGCATCTGGTGTCCCCTTTAACAAAATGAATAAAAATACACCAAATAAATAAGAAATATATAGAACATTTATTAGCAAAACGAATAAGAAAGTTGGAAGCACGGCATACACCTTGATGTAAAATAAAATGTTTAAATAAAGTAAAAACTATTAGACAACAGGAACATTTTTTTTCATTGTTGACAATAAAAATAATGTTGAAGAATCGTTTCAGCCCTATTTGGGACACAACTTTGTAACATAGCACACAAGTCGTATGTGGTGATGAAATGAAATATAATGGATATTTTGGACAACTTAATTTTAAAATTAGCCTTTGATTGGAAGCATTTGCTTTTTTTCTAACATTTTCTGAGTGATTACAATCTTTTTTTATTTTTTCAATGACATTTAAGATTTAAATATAACAATTATTTATTATCTTAAATAATTGTTTTTTTTTAAATGGCTTTTTATGGCCTTTACACAATACATTTTTTTATTCTTTTGTATTGCAGTGAGATTTCACATGCATTCTGCTTTTTCTCCATGTTAAAGTTTTAATTATCTGATGTTCAATTAATGGTTTCTATTCACAGTTTCTCTTTCTGGTAACCTTTTTACGGTGATAATTCTCAGTAACTGGAATTGTAATTCATTTCTAGTCATATGGCATACTTTTATGGTGCTTTTTCTAGTTGGACAGCATTCATTCGCTTTCACTTTTAGTGCATGGAAAAGAATGATTAGAATGTTCTGCCAAACCTCAGTTTTTTGTTTTTTCATGGATAAAATAAGTCATACAGGTTTGGAAAGACATGAGAGTTGAGTAAATAATGAGTTTCAGTTTTAGTTGAACCATCCCTTTCGTTTTCAGTGGTTTGAGCATGTGCATGTTACCAGTGTATTGCATCGCTCTGTCAATTTAGCTGTCTGGATCGTCGTTGCAAAGTCACTCAATAATTCAGCTGCTAGACTGACCCGATCCGGTGATGCTTGTTTCTCTTTTTACGAAGATGTATTGAGAAGGACTTTGTTTTGCAGATGTAATAATTTTCATTTCAGCTTCACAAACCAAAGCATGTTGGTTGTTGCCATGGCTTCAATGTTTCACAGGCAGGCTTCCTGTTTTGATGTCCTGTTCCTTAGCAAGAGTGAGTTTCCTGTTGAACCAGGCTGAGAGAACGGGAGAGCAGGTCATTTTGGCTCTGCAAAAGAGGTTCATGAATGTTTGAGATGTTGTTTCTTTACAGTGCTAATTATCTTTTTTTTCCCACTTCATGTCTTTTGTCTCTTGTCATGCTGTCCAACTGCAGTCCTGGAGTTTGCCACGGGGTCAGCAGAGTGTGGGGTATGAGTGATGACGTCTGTGGTGCTTGTAGACAGTGGAGGAGCAGTGGTGGAGTATGTTACTGCAGTGGATGACCATATACCGGTAAGATTTTTACAGCTTTTTATTATTTTTTTTTAGCATATTGGTCTCTTTATATTATGTTGCTGCTAGTCTAACCATAAAATCAAGTAGATATAACTGCAGACCGGAGATCTCCAAAATGGGGCGTGAACTCCAAAAGTGGGCAGAACCTCCAAAATGGGGCGGGGTCTCCTCGCGCAAAGACTTTCACCATTGGCTCTGGCTCCAGCCAATTGTTGCTGACTTACATTTCAAAATAAAACTTTATAAATGTAACATTGTTTCTAGTTGATCTAAAGTAAAATATGCTATACAAGTAAATATTCTCGTGAGAGCAGAGCGCAAAGCTTGTGGCCAGTGGTGTTCGGACTGGAGTTTGAACCTCTGCTTAATGATATATAAACGGGAATCACCCACGAGCTCTCCCGCGAGCCGTCCCTGCACAGTGCAGGGGAAAGATTTCACTCTATGGCTTTTATCTAAGCAACTGGGGCGTCCCGGGGCTCGAAATTCGCAGGGTAGGAGGGGGTAGTGATGCTGGGTGTAACTAAAAAGGTGCCGTTGTCCGGTGAGGTCCGGTTGGGGAGTTACGGAACGATCTCATATCGCATAATCATATCGCATAATCTTAATAACTGTTTATCTCCTGAACTGCAACTTTCTCTATTCAGCGCCAATCCCGCCGTGCAGTCAATTTCACTGGTTAAGGTTAGGGTCAGGTGTGGGGTAGGTTTAGGGGTTAGCATTTTTTGTAGCATAGTGTAGGAAATCAACACTTTAATTGACACAACCAATAAATTATTTAGAATCAGCTGTGGGGCGGAGTTTGCACTGAAGTGGATTGGGGGAAAAAATTGCGCATGCGTGTCATGTGC